>NC_143034.1:68698870-68751370 GCF_057628025.1 Oncorhynchus mykiss | reverse complement strand
ACTTGCACGTCTACAGATTCGCCACATGATTTTTACAGGCTCGCTTTAATTCAAACAACCTGGAAGATAGAAAATGCCTTTAAATGTCTAAGTAGTGTCGAAGTTTATAGGGACATGGTTGCCACTTTCACAGTTGTTCCACTTTATAATATCACCATGCCATACAGTCACTATCCAATACCAGAACAGCTCCCGAGAAGTAGCTTTTTCATGTGCATTCTTGATGGAAATAATGTTTGATGAATATTCTTTTTGACTTTGCATATGTTTTCTCTCTGCCGTCATCTTCTATAAAGCAGCTTTTTGATAATCACAAAATAAGTAAGCAAATTAGAGGCGAGGGAGTTGGGGGTAGGTTGGAGATGGGGGAGGATGGGAGGGAGGGGCCAGTCTGTGGGAGTTTTCAATTATTTCTTACATTCAACAGAAATGGCTCTCTCTTTGGTATGCTCAGCGTGTTCTCTATCCCAGTTTTGAGTGACACTCGCACACATGCACACATACACACGCACACACACACACGTACATACACACACTCTACTGGTGTGCCACAATTTTTCTCCAGCAGCTCCTGATGAGAACAGGGTCCTCTGTCATAGGCTCAGTCTACTCTTAGAATGGGTGGCTGCCGTGCCTTACCCAGCATGCTTCACACCAGGGCTGCTCCTTGAAAGAGGCCAGTGTCCCCTCAGACACTTAGTATTCCTACCCAGAGCCGCAGACTGCATCCTTATCACCACTCATGGCCTTCCAGTTAAGTTCTATACCAAGTATTGTATCAGAGAGTTCTCTTGATGACATTTCTCCATGGCTACAATATAAGGTACTATGAGATGGTCATAGTGAGTTACTATGAGATGGTCATAGTGAGTTACTAGGATATGGTCATAGTGAGTTACTATGAAATGGTCATAGTGAGTTACTATGAAATGGTCATAGTGAGTTACTATGAAATGGTCATAGTGAGTTACTATGAAATGGTCATAGTGAGTTACTATGAAATGGTCATAGTGAGTTACTATGAAATGGTCATAGTGAGTTACTATGAGATGGTCATAGTGAGTTACTATGACCATCTCATAGTAACTCACTATGACCATCTCATAGTACCTTATATTGTAGCCATGGAGAAATGTCATCAAGAGAACTCTCTGATACAATACTTGGTAATGGTCAGCATGTTCTACGTATTTTCAATTGGGTATTTCTAGCCATTTTTGATTCTCAGTAAAGTTTTCTGGGCTTTTGTTTTCCTTTGATATGGTTTCTGGAATATCAACAGAATGTTTCTGGAATATCAACAGAATGTTTCTGGAATAGCATCAGAATATTTCTGGAATATCATCAGAACGTTTCTGGAATAGAATCAGAATATTTCTGGAATATCATTAGAATGTTTCTGGAATATCAACAGAATGTTTCTGGAATAGCATCAGAATATTTCTGGAATATCATCAGAACGTTTCTGGAATATCATCAGAACGTTTCTGGAATAGAATCAGAATATTTCTGGAATATCATTAGAATATTTCTGGAATATCAACAGAATGTTTCTGGAATATCAACAGAACGTTTCTGGAATAGAATCAGAATATTTCTGGAATATCATTAGAATATTTCTGGAATATCAACAGAATGTTTCTGGAATATCATTAGAATGTTTCTGGAATAGAATCAGAATATTTCTGGAATATCATTAGAATATTTCTGGAATATCAACAGAATGTTTCTGGAATATCAACAGAATGTTTCTGGAATAGAATCAGAATATTTATGGAATAGAATCAGAATATTTCTGGAATATCATCCGAATATTTCTGGAATATCAACAGAATATTTCTGGAATATCAACAGAACGTTTCTGGAATATCATTAAAACGTTTCTGGAATATCATTAGAATATTTCTGGAATATCAACAGAATGTTTCTGGAATATCAACAGAATGTTTCTGGAATATCATCAGAACGTTTCTGGAATAGAATCAGAATATTTCTGGAATATCATCCGAATATTTATGGAATATCAACAGAATATTTATGGAATATTTATTTAACTAGGGAAGTCAGTTAAGAACCAATTCTTATTTTCAATGACGACCTAGGAACAGTGGGTTAACTGCCTGTTCAGGGGCAGAATGACAGATTTGTACCTTGTCAGCTCGGGGGTTTGAATTTGCAATATTCCGGTTACTAGTCCAACGCTCTAATCACTAGGTTACCCTGCCGCCCCCAACAGAACGTTTCTGGAATATCGACAGAACATTTTTGGAACATCATCAGAACATTGCTGAACATCCTGATGCGGTGGAGATTTCCATATGAAAGTCTGTGTCACGGGGCCATAACTGTGCAGGTGACTGACCGGTGACTGCTGGTTATCGGGACCATCTGATGGCATGAAGCCTTGCTGGTGCCGGTCACACAGCCTGTGGGTTTCTCTCAGGCTAAGAATGTTCCTCAAGCATCAGAGGAAAGGCTGTTGCTCCCACTCCTCATGTGTCTATAAAGGTTATTCAAGCCTAATCAGCATGTGTCCCAAATGGCACTCTCTTTCCTATATAGTGCACTACTTTATCAGATACACAGTCAGAATGCTGGGTCATGTTAGGACTTGGGCCCCTTTTTTTGGAGGGGTGTGGAGGATTCAATGAGAGTTCTGGTAATTCTAGTTTTGTCGTATTTGATCTTTGTGTGTGTGCCTGTGAGTGTGTGTGTGCCTGTGAGTGTGTGTGTGTGCCTGTGAGTGTGTACCTGTGAGTGTGTGTGCCTGTGAGTGTGTGTGTGCCTGTGAGTGTGTGTGTGTGCCTGTGAGTGTGTGTGTACCTGTGAGTGTGTGTGTGCCTGTGAGTGTGTGTGTGCCTGTGAGTGTGTGTGTGTGTGCCAGTGTATCTGTGTGATATGGTGTTTATACGTGGGTTTGTGTGTATATTTAACGACAAAGGAGAAATGTGCCATTCTACTCTTCAGCCATCTGGATTTCAATCTCTCCACGTGCTTGTTAGTGTGGGAAGCCGAGGAGACTGGAGGACTTCATCAATTCACCAACTGTTTCAGTGTGTGTGTGTGTGTGTGTGTGTGTGTGTGTGTGTGTGTGTGTGGTCCGCAACTCTTTGATATCCCACATTATTTGGTAATCCCTCTCTCTAGTCTTCAATATGATTCAGTAGTATGAATTCCATGTATATTGAAATATTTAGAGTCTATGCTAGACTTTCAAACGTAGCCGATCGGGATTAGAGATCTGTGGAAACTGTATGACTTCTATGCACAGTGTGACCAGGTTGACTGTTTGCTGTAAAGGACGATATAATATGAGTGGCCAGATACTGTACTTCACCCTTTCTCTTCTTCTGTATACATCATGCCATTTAGGGGGGGAATTCAATTTTAGGAAGGTGTTCCTAATGTTTTGTACACTCAGTGTATATTTTCGCACTATGAGGTTGGAATAATACTGTGAATTTATCAAAATGATGATAATGCCCTTTTAGTGTAAGAGCTGTTTGAAATGATGACATCACCAGGCGATATAAATTAATAGACCATTAACAAAGACAGTTTCAAACCTCTCTCCCAATAACAGCTCGTTTTCAGGTTATGTATCCCTCCCATTAGGCTCATCCAATAAGGCCCCTCACTCAGACCACTCCCACAGTCCAAGAGAAATTACTGTTTGAAAAATTGCTCTTTGTTATGAAGCCATTTTGGTTCCTTATTTGACCATTTTTACTGAATATGATCACAGTAAGTTAATACATTGTTACCCAGAAATGATTTGATTTTGAGACATAAAACGGCTGCATCAGACCTTTAAGCGTCCTTGAACCTTGGAGTCATGGTCCAGGAGTTGTTCATGACCTCATGACCTCGCAACTGAACCCCTATCTACTCCTGTGTGTCTCCTAACATCAACCACTGACTGTCTGCGTGTAGTTCCAACATATTTATAATCACACATCTGCTTCCCGGAACCAGAGCAGAGCGAAGCGTCGCAGAGTCTCTCCCAGTGGAGTATGGGGCATGTGTGCTCACATATTAGGGCTCAGAGGAGACGGGGAGAGGTGGGGGGCTGGCCGGCGTGGTTTGTTTTCAAAGGCCAGCGCTGAGGATGTGTTGAGAGGTTGAGGAGTTGAGAGAGCGCTCTGCTCTGGTTTGGGTTTCGCCCGTTGGGTCACATCTGGGGGAGGGGGGAGGAGAGGAGGAGGTGGAGGGCTTTGTGTTTTAACAACAGAACCAACACGATGGCGTCCCTTTTCATGTGGGAGTGTGGGATTGTTGTGTGGGATTGTGTGTGTGTGCACGTGTTTTACATCAACAGCACTAGCACCATCTACCTTGTATGTATGCGTCTTCATGACTGTGACCTGTTTACGTTTGCACAGTACAGCATCTAAGTGTTTCTCCTTCCTATGTGGATTCATGTTGGTGGATCTATATGCTTAGTGTGTATGTGCCACCTATCAAACATAAAATACCCTGTATTTGTAGAATCAAGAGCAAAAGGAAGTAGAGGCCCACTCCACGGTGAAATAACTGCCATGCCAGCTTAGCCCAGTTCATTTCCCTATTCTCTAGCGGTATACAACATCTGTAGCGATAAGGATCGCCCTAGCAATCCCACTTTGCATTGACAAATGTCCGGCCATGCTGTGAGATGAGCACAGGTGATCAGTCTCATTTGGTTATTCAAAGCTTATACACCCGCTCTCTCTTTTCTCAGCTGCTGACCGTGCGGCTAGCGTTCTCTAGCTAGATAGCAGTCACAGCAAACCAGGATGTTTTGAATGCAAAATAATATGCAAAAGGGAATATTTGCATATTGAGTCTCATTTCAGGTTCAAAACTCAGCAGTTAGTCATGGGCGGTGGTTTCGATAATTAGGATACTTTGGGTTGTACTAATGTAAAGTAGCTTAGCAAATGTGGGGTTTTTGTGTAGTGCAGAAGTGGGATAATATAATAATAGTATATTTAGCTTTGGCTATGTTTTAACTAACTGTATGAGGTACATGCTTGACTGAGTATACCACTATGTTATGTTCTTCAGGTGTCAAGTTAAATAGTAAACCTCCAGTACTAAATAGGGCTGTGACGGTCGTGACGTTTTGTCAGCTGGGTATTGTCATGCAAGTCTGCTGGTCTCACGGTCGTGACGTTTTGTCAGCTGGGTATTGTCATGCAAGTCTGCTGGTCTCACGGTCGTGACGTTTTGTCAGCTGGGTATTGTCATGCAAGTCTGCTGGTCTCACGGTCATGACGTTTTGTCAGCTGGGTATTGTCATGCAAGTCTGCTGGTCTCACGGTCGTGACGTTTTGTCAGCTGGGTATTGTCATGCAAGTCTGCTGGTCTCACGGTCATGACGTTTTGTCAGCTGGGTATTGTCATGCAAGTCTGCTGGTCTCACGGTCGTGACGTTTTGTCAGCTGGGTATTGTCATGCAAGTCTGCTGGTCTCACGGTCGTGACGTTTTGTCAGCTGGGTATTGTCATGCAAGTCTGCTGGTCTCACGGTCGTGACGTTTTGTCAGCTGGGTATTGTCATGCAAGTCTGCTGGGCTCACGGTAATTGACCTCCACACATACCATCCACATACAAGGCGCCGATGCAGGCCTCCACACATACCATCCACATACAAGCCGCCGATGCAGGCCTCCACACATACCATCCACATACAAGGCGCCGATGCAGGCCTCCACACATACCATCCACATACAAGCCGCCGATGCAGGCCTCCACACATACCATCCACATACAAGGCGCCGATGCAAGCCTCCACACATACCATCCACATACAAGCCACCGATGCAGGCCTCCACACATACCATCCACATACAAGGCGCCGATGCAGGCCTCCACACATACCATCCACATACAAGCCGCCGATGCAGGCCTCCACACATACCATCCACATACAAGCCACCGATGCAGGCCTCCACACATACCATCCACATACAAGCCACCGATGCAGGCCTCCACACATACCATCCACATACAAGGCGCCGATACAGGCCTCCACACATACCATCCACATACAAGCCACCGATGCAGGCCATTGGAACATTAACTTTAAAAAAAAGTGTAATAAATCAATCGAATATACACCATCACAATAAATCCATTATCGATTTTAGGCAAGTCTAAAGAAACATTTGTATGAATCTGTATTTCAGGAGAACAAATTGTGAGTTGGCCTTTATGTTATCTGGCATGCCATATGGAAAGGAGGTACCTAGTCAGTTGTACAACTGAATGCCTTCGACTGAAATGTGTCTTCTGCATAACCCAACCACTCTGAATCAGAGGGGCTGCCTTAATCGACATCCACGTCTTCGGCGCCCGGGGAACAGTGGGTTAACTGCCTTGCTCAGGGGCAGAACGACAGAGTTTGACCTTACCAGCTCGGGGATTCGATGCAGCAACCTTTCGGTTACTGGACCAACGCTCTAACCACTAGGCGGCAGTAGGCTTGTTCATTTAGCTGACAAGATATGTTCACAAGTCCCGTATCATTATTTTATATTATATGATTTTATAGTAAGAATAAAATAATTACACTCATCGCAAATCAAATCAAATCAAATGTTTTTGGTCACATACTCGTGTTTAGCAGATGTTATTGCTGGTGTGGCAAAATGCTTGTGTTTCTAGCTGCGACAGTGCAGTAATATCTAACAAGTATTATCTAACAATTTCACAAAATATACCCAATGCACACACATCTAAGTAAAGGAATGGAGGTAAGAATATGTAAATTATATGGCCGAGCAACGTCGGAAGGCCATAGACTAAGATACAGTAGAACAGTATAGAATAAAGTATATAATGTACATATGAGATGAGTAATACAAGATACATAAACATTATTAAAGACGCTAGTGTTCCATTTATTCAAGTGGCCAGTGATTTCAAGTGTATGTATATAGGCAGCAGCCTACCTGAATAAAATAGGAAGGATATATTTCCCATTCCGGAGTGAGTGTGTGCATACGAATTGACTATAGTACGTGTAAAAGTGATCATTTGAAACAGATTTAGAGTTATTTGGATGATACAAATGTTAGAATGCCTTAGAAACTGAGATATATATGGACTGCATGATGCAGCTACAGACTATTGATGATTTGAGAAAGTTGCAAAAACAAGCTTGTACTCTGTTCCTTTCCTCAGGCTGCACCAGCTGTTCTCTCATCAAGTGATCATTTTCTTCACCCATCAGGCTATTTCCAATGTAATCTTGTCTTTACTAACATGTAAAATGAGTTTATATTTAGAATGAACCATTACCAAATGGGCAGGAACAGGGGCGAGACAAAAAGACATGCCATCTGTATGTACTCCAATAGCGAATGGAGGCCACTTTCCTGCTTGCACGTCTTTCAATCATGTTGGGTAGGCTGCTCCAGTTATTTCGCTGCATGACAGGTGATATTCTGCCCCAACTCTGTATGCCATGGGCTCTCCAACCCTGTTCTTGCAGATACCCAGTGCTTCATTCGGGAAACCAAGTGAAATCTTTTCGGGAAAATTATATTAACATGTTTTCACAACAAAACATATGTCAATAAACTGTTGATTTGATTTGGGTTTGATTTACTAGAATCACCATGGTGACAGCAAGTCTTACTGTGGTCTGACATATAATGAAAAAGCCATTACAGAGAAAAGACTTTATTGCCATACATTGTTGACAGCCCCTCCCTCTGTGTGCTGGAGAGAAGAGTGAAGAAGAGAGAGGAGTAGATGGAAATGCACGGTGGTGAAATAATCTGTAGCTAATGTGTCAGCCTATTAAATATGAATATATATATATATATATATATATATATATATATATATATATAAAATGCCCTGTTACTCGCCTATTCCAAATTAAATATAAATTCACTACAATTGCGTAATAACATTGAATTTGTTTAATTTAGGCTAGACCAATGATGTACCAAATATATCTTAAATCAGTATTTTTTGTAATGTTTTTCTGTCATGTGCAATATGTGCTATTCAGTTATTTTTCGGGCTTGGGCTCATATAGAGTACAGGCCCATTGTCACGCCCTGACCTTAGTTATCTTTGTTTTCTTTAGTATTTTGGTTAGGTCAGGGTGTGACGAGGGTGGTTTGTTAGTTTTTGTATTGTCTAGGGGGCTTTGCCACCACCTCAGTCTGGTGGCAATCACTCATATATTTGTTCTCTTTGGTTCAAGACTTAAACATAAAACATCTCTTTACACCAACCTCCCCCCAAAGAAATGACATGATATACATCTAAAATGCAAATATAAAAGCCCTGTCAGACTTCTTGTCTGGCTTTTTTATGGTTTCTAGGGCCGGTGCATTGGTTGGCTCAGTCCTGGCTGGTGTTTTTCCCATTAGGCTGCATGGTGTGCCGTATTTAAATTCAGGTGCCAAGAATATCATTTTCCTTAAGTGCTTACAACTGTAAAAACCAAAGTTGATTCCCTGAGACTCAAAGTAATTACAACGCATTTAAAATCAACTTAAAATACTTAGTGGGACTGTTATTACTCACAGAACCCAGATCATTTATGTGGTCTATTTAATATTTGTTTTATTTGAATGTTTTAACGTTCAAGTTGGTCATTTATGTTGGTCATATGCAATTCTTCTCAGGAAAATACCACTTGCGCATAGCCTATAGACTATAAACCATGAAAGACATCTTGGATTTCAGTATCAAAACTGATATGGAAAAACATATTTTGGAGTTAAACGGACAGTTTTATCTGTGCTCGGTCACACCTAGCCATTTGCTCAGTGGTATGAGGGTTCTAATGCTGTCTATCTGTCTGTCTTTGTCTGTCTGTCTTTCTGCCTGACTACTTGTCTGCCTGCTTGCCTGTGTACCTTCCTCCATGCCTACTTGCCTGCCTGTCTGTCTGCCTGCGTCCCTGTGTGTCTGCCTGTCTGCCCCCACAAGCCCCCCTTTCCATCTGTCTGTCTGTCTGTCTGTCTGTCTGTCTGTCTGTCTTGTGGAGGGAGATGAGCTGACAGAGCAAAGGGAGAGGGTGTCTGTCCTCTCTTGCTGCTGCAGGGTTAGATGTTGGTCTGCCAGTCATGTCTGAGCGTGACCATGCACCTGTCAGTAGAGGAAGGCCTGGCTAATCGCTTTAAGCTGGATGGAAAGCGGGCCATGTGCGAGGGCCAGGGTGTGCAGTGATGCACAGGGCGGGAGAGGGGAGACGCTCGGGCCAAGAGGAGGATGAAGGGGGGGAGGGACGGTTGGCAGTCAGAGACCCGTCCCAAATAATTTCAATGAAGATAGAGGATGTGTATTAACCCCTCCCCCTCCACTCTCCTCTCCTCTCCCCCTCCCCCTTCCCCTCCTCTCCTCTCCTCTCCCCCTCCCCCTTCCCCTCCTCTCCTCTCCTCTCCTCTCCCCCTCCCCTCCTCTCCCCCCCTTCCCCTCCTCTCCCCCTCCCCCTTCCCCTCCTCTCCTCTCCTCCTCTCCTCTCCTCCTCTCCTCTCCCCCTCCCCTCCTCTCCCCCTCCTCCTTCCCCTCCTCTCCTCTCCTCTCCCCCTCCCCTCCTCTCCCTCCCCCTTCCCCTCCTCTCCTCTCCTCTCCTCTCCTCTCCCCCTCCCCCTCCCCCTCCACTCTCCCCTCTGGTCTCAGAGGGGAGGGGGGAAGACACTTCACATTTCTTCAGTAGATTCAGTAGATCTAATTCTCTAGTTCCATCTGAGCTCAAATAACTAATCTCTGAAGATTCTATTTCACTTTGTTGCATCATCATCATCAGACTTGCTGGAGGTGATGTACTGTGCTCTCTCATTTCAGCTGACTCATCGATTCATCTTTCAAGGAACCCCGGTCTTTGCTTTGCGGAAGCACTAACCAGCTCTGTCATTGGCCGGTGTCTTCCCTTAGGCCTTGAGCTGGTGTAGGAGCTGAGGAACTCCAGGGTCGGAACGTGAAAGAACACAGAGAGCTTTCCGTCGAGATTCCACGGAACATAGCCTACTCTTCTTGTTCTGTTGACGAAGGGTGAGGTTTTATCTAGCTCCTCCACTCCTTCTGAGGCCTAGGACCACACAGCGTGTGAAAACCTGGCCTGCCGAGCTGCTGAGGCAGACACACCTCTGGTGTGGTCATAGTGTGTCTCACTGATAGCACACGGGTGTGTTATTCCCTCAACTACTACTGCCACGCACACATGCAAGCATGCACGCAAACACACACACACATACACACACACACACACCAGAGAGATCAGCTGGGAGATCAGCAGAAATATCCACCGTGTCAAACGAGAAAATGAGGCTCTAGGTGACTGTTACGTTCTCCACTTTGTTTCTGGTGCTTATCTTCTGAATTCATTTGAGGTTGAGGTATGCAGCTGTATCTACACAACTGATGGGCTAGAAACAAAGAACACCACTTTTGAGATCTGAAAACATCTGACAAATGTAGATTTGGGAGTGTAATGTCCCTTTAACTATCCACTCTCTCGAACAAGGAAATAAGGGCTTAAAGTGACAGCCAGGTTCTTCATCCAGGTTCTTGGCTTTATTTCTGTGCGTCATGCTGGCCGTTTCAGCCAGGCTGGTGAGGGCCAGAGACTTTGGATAACCTATTCTGGGTTAAAAAGCAGCGCTGTGTTCGTTTTAAAATGGCAGATTTGAGGCTTGGAGGGGATCTGAGGATCTGTCTGTGGTTCACCACTGTAAGCTTGTTGTTGAGGCCCCTAAGTGGGGATAATCATCAAAGGGAAGAGCTGAAAATGGGCCTAAGATGTTACAAAACCTTATTTTCTCTGTCTTGACTTTCCTTATTTGTTTTAAATTCAAGTTAAGTTTCAGTTGTTTTTTCCCCCTTAATTTAGAACGAGAAAAACGAACAAAAGGAAAGATGAATTAAAGTTTGCAAACGCATGCTTGCAAGTAGATATTAGGATCTGTTGTAGGGTTTTGTCTAGTGGAACCAAGCTATCCTTTGTGTTTGTGTGCCTGGTGGGGTGAATTGTATTTGGCCAGCACATCTAAGCCCATCATGTTCGTTAGGGTTTTATCCCCTTTTAGGTTGTGACCACTATGGCCTTCCTGGAAATGTCAAGCCCTTCCATGTTTAGATGCAGTCCTTCAAAAACCACTCTTCCTTTTCTCTCCGGCGTTTCTCTCCAAGTGGCCTAAAGGGAGCTTTGAAAAACGATTCATTCAAGCTAGTATGGCATCGATAGCTACTTTAGCCACTTAAGCCGTCTTAAGGTAAACTAAAAAGCCAACTCTGTAATAGGGCTGGATACACAACGCCAGTGTCTGGCCCGTTTCTTCACTTTGAAATCAAATCAGGCCTCAAATTAACTCCCCATGACTCAATGTATGCATCCCAAATCGCACCCTATGCCCTATATAGTGCACTACTTCTGACCAGGGAAGGGCTCTGGTTGAAAGTAATGCACTATGTAGGGAATGAATTCCATTTGGGAAGCAGTCAATGTGATAGCAATTAGAGTCCAGGTTGGGCCCTCGACCTCCTGTCACAGATTTCCCAGTCTTGTTAACTTGTCCAAGCTATGGTGTTTTTTCTCTCTCTCTCTAGTGAAATGTGAAATCAAACTGTTTTCATTGGGAACATGGTTTGCTGGTAATGAGTTTTAAGTATGTGTTATATGAGCTATGTTTACAGGGAAACCATCTATCAGGATGTGTTGATTAATTCATCACATACAGTAGTTTGGTTAGAAGAGCTAGTCATTGACCTGCATCATTTTCATTTTATGTAACCTTTATTTAACCAGGCAAGTCAGTTAAGAACAAATTCTTATTTTACAATCCCTCCCCTAACCCTCCCCTAACCTGGACGACGTTGGGCTGATTGTATGGGACCCCTATGGGACTCCCGCTCACGATACAGCCCGGGATCGAACCAGGGACTTTAGTGACGCCTCGAGCACTGAGATGCAATGCCTTAGACAGCTGCGCTGCAAACAAACTTACAAGCCAGGTTCTTACTTACAATGCTCACAGCTTAACACCCCCAGACGAACTCTTAGGGACAGTTTCCTGGACTCAAATGATTCAGAGTCCTGGATTTAAAATCATGATCAATGGGAAATCCTTTGAGAAGTGAAAGTGCTGTTTAGTGAAGGACATTCTGGGTCTGGGAAACTGGCTTACAAAGCTTGCCATTTTGGGGAAATGTAACCATGCATTAGGCCATTGTATGAAGGGTCCCAATCCTATAGGCATAATCAAACAATGTGTGGGGAGACCAAGCCTTTCAACAGGTTATTGCAGTGCATGGGGGATGAATTGGGCAGTGAAATGTACAGAAATGCCTCCTGTCTGCATCTTGTCAATATGCTTCCACTTATCTATAACCCCCCCCTCTCTCTCTCCCCCCCCCTCTCTCTCTCCCCCTCTGTCTCTCTCTCTCTCCTCTCTCTCTCTCTCTCTCTCTCTCTCTCTCTCTATTCCCTCACATTCTCTTTCTAACCCCTCTCTCCCCCCTCTATCTCTCTCTCTTCATTTATCCATCCCATCTTCTTTCTCCGCTAGCTTTCTCTCCTCTCTCTCCTCTCTCTCTCTCTTCCCCCTCCATGCCCTTTTCCCCCTCTCTCTATGCTTTACCCCCCTCTCTCTTAGTGGGGTTTGAAGTGGTGTTCCCTGGGCTTTGTTCCCTAAACAGCATGGGTTTGTTGTGTCTGCATGGCTGGTCTTTGGCAGAGCTGTACCCTGGGTTGAAACCTAATCTAACGCTGCTCTCTCCTCACCGCATGAGGAGGTGGTTTCTCTCCTCACCACATGAGGAGGTGGTTTCTCTCCTCACCACAAGAGGAGGTGGTTTCTCTCCTCACCACATGAGGAGGTGGTTTCTCTCCTCACTGCATGAGGAGGTGGTTTCTCTCCTCACCACAAGAGGAGGTGGTTTCTCTCCTCACTGCATGAGGAGGTGGTTTCTCTCCTCACCACAAGAGGAGGTGGTTTCTCTCCTCACCACAAGAGGAGGTGGTTTCTCTCCTCACCACAAGAGGAGGTGGTTTCTCTCCTCACCACAAGAGGAGGTGGTTTCTCTCCTCACCACATGAGGAGGTGGTTTCTCTCCTCACTGCATGAGGAGGTGGTTTCTCTCCTCACTGCATGAGGAGGTGGTTTCTCTCCTCACCACAAGAGGAGGTGGTTTCTCTGATCCTCTGCGGCTGCAGTGTTGGATAATTTTTTTTCAGAGATCAGGGAGAGGGCGGAGTGGGCTCTGTGGTTGGGTAAGGGACCGGGGCAACAGCGGACTGGGCTCCCTGGTTGGGGCAAGGGCCTGGGGCGAGGACAGAGTGGGCTCCCTGCTTGGGGCAAGGGCCCGGGGCGAGGACGGAGTGGGCTCCCTGGTTGGGGCAAGGGCCCGTGGCGAGGACGGAGTGGGCTCCCTGGTTGGGGCAAGGGCCCGGGGCGAGGACGGAGTGGGCTCCCTGCTTGGGGCAAGGGACCGGGGCGAGGGTGGAGTAGAGTAGGCATAGAGTTCACACACTTTTTAGTACCATGTGTCTACTGGAATCTCCCTAATCTTTACCTTTGGTGTCTGAGATGGAAGGGAACGAGGTCAGAGTGAGAAGAATACTTTCGATGAAACATGATGATATATTAGCTTAGGTGACAAATAACTACAATGGTTAAATATCACTATATTTAACATGTACTAATAAGACCCTGTCATTTTTTATATGCTTTTTGCATTTATAGGAAACAATGGACGTCAACCCTGTGTGACCTTTGAAACCTTCACTTTGTGACCTATGTTAGTCCAGGTATTGGTCAGTCTATAGTGACCTATGTTAGTCCAGGTATTGGTCAGTCTATAGTGACCTATGTTAGTCCAGGTATTGGTCAGTCTATAGTGACCTATGTTAGTCCAGGTATTGGTCAGTCTATAGTGACCTATGTTAGTCCAGGTATTGGTCAGTCTATAGTGACCTATGTTAGTCCAGGTATTGGTCAGTCTATAGTGACCTATGTTAGTCCAGGTATTGGTCAGTCTATAGTGACCTATGTTAGTCCAGGTATTGGTCAGTCTATAGTGACCTATGTTAGTCCAGGTATTGGTCAGTCTATAGTGACCTATGTTAGTCCAGGTATTGGTCAGTCTATAGTGACCTATGTTAGTCCAGGTATTGGTCAGTCTATAGTGACCTATGTTAGTCCAGGTATTGGTCAGTCTATAGTGACCTATGTTAGTCCAGGTATTGGTCAGTCTATAGTGACCTATGTTAGTCCAGGTATTGGTCAGTCTATAGTGACCTATGTTAGTCCAGGTATTGGTCAGTCTATAGTGTGGGTGTTTTTCTTTGTGAAGGAGTCCGTGTTCTATGAGCTCAGATCACATCTGATGAAGTCTGGAAGAAGGTGGAGGCTTATAGTAAGCAAGAGGTCAAAGATGAGATTGAACAGTGCTTAGGCCTTAGTGAAGTTGACACCTTTAGCGTGCTGCCTCTGGTTCAGCTGCTGCTACTGTGTCTCTGCTTTGCCCCGACCCTGTTTGGCCTCACACTACCCCAACCCTCCACTCTTACACACACGCACGGACACACACACACACACACGCACGGACACACACGCACGGACACAAACACACACACGCACGGACACACACACACACACACACACACACACACACACACACACACACACACACACACACACACACACACACACACACACACACACACCTCACCTCCTCATTCTCATATATTCATTACTCCAGGTCCCCTGGCCTAGCCACTCTCCAGGCTCAGGGTAGCTAACATGTAGCCCAGTAGTATGTTTTATTAGCCACTCGACACAGCACTAATTACTTCCTTAGGGACCCTCCCTTCACACACACACACACACACACACACACACACACACACACACCACTCCACAGCCCAGGAAATCGGTCTTGAACATGTCCTACTCTTTTTGGCGAAAACTTTTTATTCCAAGAGACTGGCATAAATCTGTTCCCGCTCTACCCCATTTCATAATGTTAGGCAGAAAGAGAGAGTGAGGTAAATAGTTTTATGTTGATTGATTCTGTCTTTAGGTTTCATTTCCTGTGAAGGAAAGACTTATACCTTGAATGGCCAAGACTGGGCTTGTGGTTGAGTGTTTTATCTGTGATTATGGCACCGTTTGGCCAATACTTTTGATAAGAGAGTACCATAGGAAATACCCCTGGTTGATGCACTAACATATCTTACACCTGTAAGGATATGTTATAAAATACTGTAATGCTTAAATTCTGAAGCTTTTCTTACATGTTCTTTCCAAATTCAATATGGAATCTTTACTGAATGTATGTCACATAGTCATGCATTCCCTGAACATTCCATATTTACATTTGGATGAATAAGAAAAGCTTAACATGTACAATATGTTCCATTAGATGTCATCAGTGGAAAGGCTAGTTGGTGGTACACTGTAGAGTATCATCACAGAGAGGATACATACTGTATTAGATGTCATCAGTGGAAAGGCTAGTTGGTGATACACTGCAGAGTATCATCACAGAGAGGATACATACTGTATTAGATGTCATCAGTGGAAAGGCTAGTTGGTGGTAAACTGTAGAGTATCATCACAGAGAGGATACATACTGTATGTTCCATTAGATGTCATCAGTGGAAAGGCTAGTTGGTGGTACACTGCAGAGTATCATCACAGAGAGGATACATACTGTATTAGATGTCATCAGTGGAAAGGCTAGTTGGTGGTAAACTGTAAAGTATCATCACAGAGAGGATACATACTGTATGCTCCATTAGATGTCATCAGTGGAAAGGCTAGTTGGTGGTACACTGTAGAGTATCATCACAGAGAGGATACATACTGTATTAGATGTCATCAGTGGAAAGGCTAGTTGGTGGTACACTGCAGAGTATCATCACAGAGAGGATACATACTGTATTAGATGTCATCAGTGGAAAGGCTAGTTGGTTGTACACTGTAGAGTATCATCACAGAGAGGATACATACTGTATTAGATGTCGTCAGTGGAAAGGCTAATTGGTGGTACACTGTAGAGTATCATCACAGAGAGGATACATACTGTATGTTCCATTAGATGTCATCAGTGGAAAGGCTAGTTGGTGGTACACTGCAGAGTATCATCACAGAGAGGATACATACTGTATTAGATGTCATCAGTGGAAAGGCTAGTTGGTGGTACACTGCAGAGTATCATCACAGAGAGGATACATACTGTATTAGATGTCATCAGTGGAAAGGCTAGTTGGTGGTACACTGCAGAGTAACACCACAGAGAGGATATATACTGTATGTTCCATTAGATGTCATCAGTGGAAAGGCTAGTTGGTGGTACACTGTAGAGTAACATCACAGAGAGGATACATACTCTATGTTCCATTAGATGTCATCAGTGGAAAGGCTAGTTGGTGGTACACTGTAGAGTAACATCACAGAGAGGATACATACTGTATTAGATGTCATCAGTGGAAAGGCTAGTTGGTGGTACACTGTAGAGTAACATCACAGAGAGGATGCATACTGTATTAGATGTCATCAGTGGAAAGGCTAGTTGGTGGTACACTGCAGAGTATCATCACAGAGAGGATACATACTGTATTAGATGTCATCAGTGGAAAGGCTAGTTGGTTGTACACTGCAGAGTATCATCACAGAGAGGATACATACTGTATTAGATGTCATCAGTGGAAAGGCTAGTTGGTGGTACACTGTAGAGTAACATCACAGAGAGGATACATACTGTATTAGATGTCATCAGTGGAAAGGCTAGTTGGTTGTACACTGTAGAGTATCATCACAGAGAGGATACATGCTGTATTAGATGTCATCAGTGGAAAGGCTAGTTGGTGGTACACTGTAGAGTAACATCACAGAGAGGATACATACTGTATTAGATGTCATCAGTGGAAAGGCTAGTTGGTGGTACACTGCAGAGTATCATCACAGAGAGGATACATACGGTATTAGATGTCATCAGTGGAAAGAATAGTTGGTGGTACACTGCAGAGTATCATCACAGAGAGGATACATACTGTATTAGATGTCATCAGTGGAAAGGCTAGTTGGTGGTACACTGCAGAGTAACATCACAGAGAGGATACATACTGTATTAGATGTCATCAGTGGAAAGGCTAGTTGGTGGTACACTGCAGAGTAACATCACAGAGAGGATACATACTGTATTAGATGTCATCAGTGGAAAGGCTAGTTGGTGGTACACTGCAGAGTAACATCACAGAGAGGATACATACTGTATTAGATGTCATCAGTGGAAAGGCTAGTTGGTGGTACACTACAGAGTATCATCACAGAGAGGATACATACTGTATTAGATGTCATCAGTGGAAAGGCTAGTTGGTGGTACACTGCAGAGTATCATCACAGAGAGGATACATACTGTATTAGATGTCATCAGTGGAAAGGCTAGTTGGTGGTACACTGCAGAGTAACATCACAGAGAGGATACATACTGTATTAGATGTCATCAGTGGAAAGGCTAGTTGGTGGTACACTGCAGAGTAACATCACAGAGAGGATACATACTGTATTAGATGTCATCAGTGGAAAGGCTAGTTGGTGGTACACTGCAGAGTAACATCACAGAGAGGATACATACTGTATTAGATGTCATCAGTGGAAAGGCTAGTTGGTGGTACACTGTAGAGTAACATCACAGAGAGGATACATACTGTATTAGATGTCATCAGTGGAAAGGCTAGTTGGTGGTACACTGTAGAGTATCATCACAGAGAGGATACATACTGTATTAGATGTCATCAGTGGAAAGGCTAGTTGGTGGTACACTCACAGAGAGGATACATACTGTATTAGATGTCATCAGTGGAAAGGCTAGTTGGTGGTACACTGTAGAGTAACATCACAGAGAGGATACATACTGTATTAGATGTCATCAGTGGAAAGGCTAGTTGGTGGTACACTGCAGAGTAACATCACAGAGAGGATACATACTGTATTAGATGTCATCAGTGGAAAGGCTAGTTGGTGGTACACTGCAGAGTAACATCACAGAGAGGATACATACTGTATTAGATGTCATCAGTGGAAAGGCTAGTTGGTGGTACACTGCAGAGTAACACCACAGAGAGGATATATACTGTATGTTCCATTAGATGTCATCAGTGGAAAGGCTAGTTGGTGGTACACTGTAGAGTAACATCACAGAGAGGATACATACTCTATGTTCCATTAGATGTCATCAGTGGAAAGGCTAGTTGGTGGTACACTGTAGAGTAACATCACAGAGAGGATACATACTGTATTAGATGTCATCAGTGGAAAGGCTAGTTGGTGGTACACTGTAGAGTAACATCACAGAGAGGATGCATACTGTATTAGATGTCATCAGTGGAAAGGCTAGTTGGTGGTACACTGCAGAGTATCATCACAGAGAGGATACATACTGTATTAGATGTCATCAGTGGAAAGGCTAGTTGGTTGTACACTGCAGAGTATCATCACAGAGAGGATACATACTGTATTAGATGTCATCAGTGGAAAGGCTAGTTGGTGGTACACTGTAGAGTAACATCACAGAGAGGATACATACTGTATTAGATGTCATCAGTGGAAAGGCTAGTTGGTTGTACACTGTAGAGTATCATCACAGAGAGGATACATACTGTATTAGATGTCATCAGTGGAAAGGCTAGTTGGTGGTACACTGTAGAGTAACATCACAGAGAGGATACATACTGTATTAGATGTCATCAGTGGAAAGGCTAGTTGGTGGTACACTGCAGAGTATCATCACAGAGAGGATACATACGGTATTAGATGTCATCAGTGGAAAGGCTAGTTGGTGGTACACTGCAGAGTATCATCACAGAGAGGATACATACTGTATTAGATGTCATCAGTGGAAAGGCTAGTTGGTGGTACACTGCAGAGTAACATCACAGAGAGGATACATACTGTATTAGATGTCATCAGTGGAAAGGCTAGTTGGTGGTACACTGCAGAGTAACATCACAGAGAGGATACATACTGTATTAGATGTCATCAGTGGAAAGGCTAGTTGGTGGTACACTGCAGAGTAACATCACAGAGAGGATACATACTGTATTAGATGTCATCAGTGGAAAGGCTAGTTGGTGGTACACTACAGAGTATCATCACAGAGAGGATACATACTGTATTAGATGTCATCAGTGGAAAGGCTAGTTGGTGGTACACTGCAGAGTATCATCACAGAGAGGATACATACTGTATTAGATGTCATCAGTGGAAAGGCTAGTTGGTGGTACACTGCAGAGTAACATCACAGAGAGGATACATACTGTATTAGATGTCATCAGTGGAAAGGCTAGTTGGTGGTACACTGCAGAGTAACATCACAGAGAGGATACATACTGTATTAGATGTCATCAGTGGAAAGGCTAGTTGGTGGTACACTGCAGAGTAACATCACAGAGAGGATACATACTGTATTAGATGTCATCAGTGGAAAGGCTAGTTGGTGGTACACTGTAGAGTAACATCACAGAGAGGATACATACTGTATTAGATGTCATCAGTGGAAAGGCTAGTTGGTGGTACACTGTAGAGTATCATCACAGAGAGGATACATACTGTATTAGATGTCATCAGTGGAAAGGCTAGTTGGTGGTACACTCACAGAGAGGATACATACTGTATTAGATGTCATCAGTGGAAAGGCTAGTTGGTGGTACACTGTAGAGTAACATCACAGAGAGGATACATACTGTATTAGATGTCATCAGTGGAAAGGCTAGTTGGTGGTACACTGCAGAGTAACATCACAGAGAGGATACATACTGTATTAGATGTCATCAGTGGAAAGGCTAGTTGGTGGTACACTGCAGAGTAACATCACAGAGAGGATACATACTGTATTAGATGTCATCAGTGGAAAGGCTAGTTGGTGGTACACTACAGAGTATCATCACAGAGAGGATACATACTGTATTAGATGTCATCAGTGGAAAGGCTAGTTGGTGGTACACTGCAGAGTAACATCACAGAGAGGATACATACTGTATTAGATGTCATCAGTGGAAAGGCTAGTTGGTGGTACACTGCAGAGTATCATCACAGAGAGGATACATACTGTATTAGATGTCATCAGTGGAAAGGCTAGTTGGTGGTAAACTGTAGAGTAACATCACAGAGAGGATACATACTGTATTAGATGTCATCAGTGGAAAGGCTAGTTGGTGGTACACTGTAGAGTAACATCACAGAGAGGATACATACTGTATTAGATGTCATCAGTGGAAAGGCTAGTTGGTGGTACACTGCAGAGTAACATCACAGAGAGGATACATACCCATACACAAAAAGTTTCAGGTTGTGAATTTTCAACATTTTATTTATGCACTTTATGGATATCATGGCATAATAAATCATCTCTATTTTTGCATGTGAGTCCTATCCTTTCCATGATCCTACTTTTTGAAACCTACGCACCTGTGACCAACATGATTTGTTATTAAAGACTATAGAAGAGTGCAGTTGACCACCCATTGTTTCTATACTTTAGAGTAGGACATTACATCAGGCCATTATCAGAGTAGAACAGAACATATGGCCATTATCAGAGTAGGACAGTACATCAGGCCATTATCAGAGTAGGACAGAACATGAGGCCATTATCAGAGTAGGACAGAACATGAGGCCATTATCAGAATAAGACTTTACATCAGGCCATTATCAGATTAGGACAGAACATGAGGCCACTATCAGAGTAGGACAGTACATCTGGCCATTATCAGAGTAGGACATTACATCAGGCCATTATCAGAGTAGGACATTGCATCAGGCCATTATCAGAGTAAGACATTACATCAGGCCATTATCAGAGTAAGACATTACATCAGGCCATTATCAGAGTAAGACATTACATCAGGCCATTATCAGAGTAAGACATTACATCAGGCCATTATCAGAGTAGGACATTACATCAGGCCATTATCAGAGTAGGACATTACATCAGGCCATTATCAGAGTAGGACATTACATCAGGCCATTATCAGAGTAGGACATTACATCAGGCCATTATCAGAGTCGCACATTACATCAGGCCATTATCAGAGTAGGACATTACATCAGGCCATTATCAGAGTAGGACATTACATCAGGCCATTATCAGAGTAAGACATTACATCAGGCCATTATCAGAGTAGGACATTACATCAGGCCATTTTCAGAGTAGGACATTACATCAGGCCATTATCAGAGTAGGACATTACATCAGGCCATTTTCAGAGTAGGACATTACATCAGGCCATTATCAGAGTAAGACATTACATCAGGCCATTATCAGAGTAGGACATTACATCAGGCCATTATCAGAGTAGGACATTACATCAGGCCATTTTCAGAGTCGCACACTACATCAGGCCATTATCAGAGTAGGACATTACATCAGGCCATTATCAGAGTAGGACATTACATCAGGCCATTATCAGAGTAGGACATTACATCAGGCCATTATCAGAGTAGGACATTACATCAGGCCATTATCAGAGTAGGACATTACATCAGGCCATTATCAGAGTAGGACATTACATCAGGCCATTATCAGAGTAGGACATTGCATCAGGCCATTATCAGAGTAAGACATTACATCAGGCCATTATCAGAGTAAGACATTACATCAGGCCATTATCAGAGTAAGACATTACATCAGGCCATTATCAGAGTAAGACATTACATCAGGCCATTATCAGAGTAGGACATTACATCAGGCCATTATCAGAGTAGGACATTACATCAGGCCATTATCAGAGTAGGACATTACATCAGGCCATTATCAGAGTAGGACATTACATCAGGCCATTATCAGAGTCGCACATTACATCAGGCCATTATCAGAGTAGGACATTACATCAGGCCATTATCAGAGTAGGACATTACATCAGGCCATTATCAGAGTAGGACATTACATCAGGCCATTATCAGAGTAAGACATTACATCAGGCCATTATCAGAGTAGGACATTACATCAGGCCATTTTCAGAGTAGGACATTACATCAGGCCATTATCAGAGTAGGACATTACATCAGGCCATTTTCAGAGTAGGACATTACATCAGGCCATTATCAGAGTAAGACATTACATCAGGCCATTATCAGAGTAGGACATTACATCAGGCCATTATCAGAGTAGGACATTACATCAGGCCATTTTCAGAGTCGCACACTACATCAGGCCATTATCAGAGTAGGACATTACATCAGGCCATTATCAGAGTAGGACATTACATCAGGCCATTATCAGAGTAGGACATTACATCAGGCCATTATCAGAGTAGGACATTACATCAGGCCATTATCAGAGTAGGACATTACATCAGGCCATTATCAGAGTAAGACATTACATCAGGCCATTATCAGAGTAGGACATTACATCAGGCCATTATCAGAGTAGGACATTACATCAGGCCATTATCAGAGTAAGACATTACATCAGGCCATTATCAGAGTCGCACACTACATCAGGCCATTATCAGAGTAGGACATTACATCAGGCCATTATCAGAGTAAGACATTACATCAGGCCATTATCAGAGTAGGACATTACATCAGGCCATTATCAGAGTAGGACATTACATCAGGCCATTATCAGAGTAAGACATTACATCAGGCCATTATCAGAGTAGGACATTACATCAGGCCATTATCAGAGTAGGACATTACATCAGGCCATTATCAGAGTAGGACATTACATCAGGCCATTATCAGAGCAGGACATTACATCAGGCCATTATCAGAGTAAGACATTACATCAGGCCATTATCTGAGTAGGACATTACATCAGGCCATTATCAGAGTAGGACATTACATCAGGCCATTATCAGAGTAGGACATTACATCAGGCCATTATCAGAGTAGGACATTACATCAGGCCATTATCAGAGTAGGACATTACATCAGGCCATTATCAGAGTAAGACATTACATCAGGCCATTATCAGAGTAGGACATTACATCAGGCCATTATCAGAGTAGGACATTACATCAGGCCATTATCAGAGTAAGACATTACATCAGGCCATTATCAGAGTAGGACATTACATCAGGCCATTATCAGAGTAAGACATTACATCAGGCCATTATCAGAGTAGGATATTACATCAGGCCTTTAGAGCCCTTTTCTCCCTCTTCATAGATGGTGTGATTTGTGATGTTTTTTTCCAGCCTTGGCAGCTGGGAGAAGGACATGGTCACCACTTTACCACCTATAAACAGAATCCAGACTACCAGCCTAACATGCTGATCTCACATTCCTCTAGCTCTGACTAACAGATGGCAGAATATTGACACCCTGGTGTGGCGTATTGCAGCCACGACACCGGCCAACGCGGACCACAGGTATGTCAACTCAATTTACGCCTAATCTGGTTTGTGCTAAAAATAAAAATGGTCAAACAAGTTTAGGTGTTGGGGATTTTTATTTTGCGTCATTGCTGTTAGTTGACGTGAGCACTCCTTGAGATCCAATGACTATAAAGTTGTTTTATTTTGGTTTTGAAACATCTGTCTCTGCCAAAAGAAACAGGATTTATTATCAATCACAGGAGGTTGGTGGCACCTCATTGGGGAAAACAGACTCGTGTTAATGACTGGACTGGAATCAGTGGAGTGGTATCAAATACATCAAGCACATGGTTTCCATGGTTTCCAGGTGTAGGATGCCATTCCATTGTCTCTGTTCCATCCATTATTATGAGCAGTTCTCCTCTTATCAGCCTCCACTGTTATCAAGATAAGGAATTTAAGTTATTGCCATAATTGAATTTGCCGCAATCATTTTTCCTTCACTTAAAACTTCCTCATACTTGCCTGTCATCTTATAGATGCTACACAATTGTTTTGATTTATAAGGTGACTCCTGGCATTGCTTTTAGTAAAGAAGATGGACCAGATGCTCCTCTACAACATGAACATGCTATCAGACTGTGTGTGGGTGGACAGACACGTGTTGGAAGTATTTGCGAGCATGTGTTCATATGTCCAAATTCTCTTTGGCTGCACTCGTACATGTTCAGGAAAATTGCATTTATTTTAGACGATCACCGCCCATGTTATAACCAAACAGTCACGGTTTCCATGTTAAAATACTTTTCTGCCTGTTAATAGTCAGAGAGAGAATTATAAAGTATTGGTGGTGTGCTGAGTGATTGTATTTCTCTCTCCCTCCATCCGTCCCTCTCCCCCTCCATTTCTCTAACTCTCTCTCCATCTCTCTGATGTGATTGTATTTCTCTCTCCCTCCATCCGTCCCTCTCCCCCTCCATTTCTCTAACTCTCTCTCCATCTCTCTGATGTGATTGTACCACTGGGACCCGGCAACAGATGGGTTTCAAACGTCAGCCTTCCCAAACAGGATATAGATGATGAGTAGGCCCTGGTGCTCCCTGGAGGAGCTACAGATCAAATGGTCCTCTTCCACCTCCCACCGCTCCCCTCCACCGCTCCCTTTGCTCTCCACGGGGTGGGGTCCGGACGAGGTGAGGAGGAGGAGGAGGAGGAGGAAGGAGGAGGAGGAAGGAGCTCCACTGTGCTCCAGCAAACCTCTGAGACAAGGGTAAAAGTGGGGGATTCCAGTTTCCTGGGTCATGTTCATTAGGCACCAAACGGAAAGAAAAGTACTGAAACAGGAAGGGACTACTTGGACTAAAAAAATAATTCCCTTCCAAAAGGTTTTTAAAAGTATTCCGCAGTGTGCCCTAATGAACATGACCCAGTTCATATATTCACACCTGCGGTGTGAGTCCTTCTGTGACTCACATGGATACTGTTACGTCGTGTTACTGTTACATGTTGCTCAAACTCACCTAGAATGTCTCCTCTTTGTATGTTTCCTCTCCTTGTTTTGCTGATTTGTCGATAGAATTATGGCTCTCTTGTCCACAGCCATTTTTTATTTCTCTTTGTCACTCCGCACCTCGTTCTGACCCCACTAGTACAGAACTCTTTCATTACTGTCACCATCGCATATATAATAGTGGATCACAGCCCTGAAAACATGTTCAGGCAAACTGCGGTCAAAAATGCATAGTCGTGGTTTGGGGCTTGGAAAGAACCCCCCTTTTCTGCTTCTTTTTAGTTTTTCTCAGATGTTCCAAAGCCAAAACGTCAAGCGCGGAAATATATTATTGACATGGATTTGTTTTGTGCCGTTCCTTTTTAACATATTTCCTCCATAAATGTGTCAAAATGGAGGACATCTGTCTCAGTGTGGACTGGGTGATGGATCTGTCCTCCCCAGTGCACTCCATGTGTTTCAGTGTATCTACAGCTGGAGCCTGTTGTGTTCAGTGAAAACAATAGCGCTAAATTAGCATTAGCATTCAGCCCGATGGCACAGCCAGACAACTCAATCGGATCTGGGCCAAATTCTTTTGTCGTTGGCACAAGCTAGAGATCAAATGGTCCTCTTCTACCCCCCACCTCTCCCCTCCACCACTCACTTCTGTTCTCCACAAGGTGAGGTCTGGATGAGGTGAGGAAGAGGAGGAGAAAGGAGCTCCACTGTGCTCCAGCGAACCTCTGAGACAAGGGGAGAAGTGGAGGAATTCCAGTTTACTGGGTCATGTTCATTAGGCACCAATCAGAAAGAAGAGTATTGAAACAGGAAGGGACTACCTGGACTAAGAAATCTCATTTTCATTTTCATTCCATTGCAAAAGGTTTTAAAAAGTATTCCGTTGTGTGCCCTAATGAACATGACCCAGTGGAGGTTGGTGATGTGGTGGTGGATAATTTTCACATTAGGAGGAGAATCACATTTTGAGAGGAAAAACTGGCATTCCAGTGGGCTTATTTGATTAGCCGTAATGTCATAGATACAAGAATGTCCTCTGAGAAATAGCGAAAAGTAGCCAATTAATTAGTTATTCCCGTCAGCAAATACCCACCCTGCCTGCTTCCTACCCTGCCTCCACCTGCCCCACGGGCCACATTGTTTCGTCAATCTCCAATATGGAGCATAATTATACTAATTTGTTATATTACATTAGTGAAGGTCTGGCAAAAAAGAAAGCGTTCTTTCTGGGCTAGGAGGCCTAACTACGCAGTGAGGTCCGGAGATGTTTCTTCTTCTCAGACATATCTGTTGAATAATGTTGACCAAAAGGAGTTTGAAACCAGCAAAAGTGTTTTTCTTCCACGAATAGGGCAAACACTTTCACCTAACCTTGGAGTGGGTTTATTGTTAGTAACTTCACATAACTTCTTCATTATTCTGATATACAGTATTTGGATGAAAATGCTCGTTTCTGGTCTTATACGTGTTTATATGACAGTAGGGAGATAATACTCAGCTGCTGCTAACACTCCCACACTCCTGCACCTGCTCTCACATTTAGACTGCAATCTGGCTATGTTCTTTTGGATAGCTTACAACTCTATATACTGGTTCAATTCTAGCAGATATGTTATTGTTAATCAAAAGTGTCACTTTATAACTCAAGTTATCGTGTAGGGATGAGTAATGGTCAGAGCATCAATTCCATCATACTCACGACTGACACACATATCAGATGGCCATATCCATGGGATTGTGTCTGTGGAGTATGTGGGTCTCTGGGAACGTTGTGTTGCTGTCGCTCCATGCCTGTTGACATCCTACAGCGAGGCCTGTCTCATGTATGTCTGTTAATAGGTAGTCTGGTGCATTCTTTCCCAGGACAAACTGTTCATGTCTCTGCCCCCCAGGCAGCATCCCTGGCCTGGCTGGCCTCCCCTGGGTGCTGGGCTGAGTTTGGTGTGGGTGGATGAGAGGCCCCCGGTGGCCCGGAGGGTCTGGGGCTCTTGGGGAGGCAGAATCAGAGGCATGAATGACACCATTGTGTGACCAGCTTGCCAACATATAAAAAATGAATGAACAAATAAATAAAGCAGGAAAAATAAGGGACGGGGGAGAGGAGGTGAATATAATCTGTCATCTGCATTTTAAAACGGGACCTTGACATACTGTAGGAAGGTGATTATCATAACTATTATCCGCCTTCTCTCTGTGTATTTCCAAGAATTCAGGATCAGAATCAGTTGTAATCACCATGACACCATTTCTCCTGACCAACTCCTCCGATTCATTCATCTCCTCTACCATCCTGTATTAACCCCTATTCATTCATCTTCTCTACCATCCTGTATTAAACCCTATTCATTCATCTCCTCTACCATCCTGTATTAACCCCTATTCATTCATCTCCTCTACCATCCTGTATTAAACCCTATTCATTCATCTTCTCTACCATCCTGTATTAACCCCTATTAATTCATCTCTTCTACCATCCTGTATTAACCCTTATTCATTCATCTCCTCTACCATCCTGTATTAACCCCTATTCATTCATCTTCTCTACCATCCTGTATTAACCCCTATTTATTCATCTCCTCTACCATCCTGTATTAACCCCTATTCATTCATCTCCTCTACCATCCTGTATTAACCCCTATTCATTCATCTCCTCTACCATCCTGTATTAACCCCTATTCATTCATCTCCTCTACCATCCTTTATTAACCCCTATTCATTCATCTCCTCTACCATCCTGTATTAACCCCTATTCATTCATCTCCTCTACCATCCTGTATTAAACCCTATTCATTCATCTCCTCTACCATCCTTTATTAACCCCTATTCATTCATCTCCTCTACCATCCTGTATTAAACCCTATTCATTCATCTCCTCTACCATCCTTTATTAACCCCTATTCATTCATCTCCTCTACCATCCTTTATTAACCCCTATTCATTCATCTCCTCTACCATCCTTTATTAACCCCTATTCATTCATCTCCTCTACCATCCTGTATTAACCCCCATTCATTCATCTCCTCTACCATCCTGTATTAACCCCCATTCATTCATCTCCTCTACCATCCTGTATTAACCCCTATTCATTCATCTCCTCTACCATCCTGTATTAACCCCTATTCATTCATCTTCTCTACCATCCTGTATTAACCCCTATTCATGTCTTCTTTTCTGTTCTTCTTTCACCCCCCACTCCACTTCTTTGCGTAAATGATTGCTTCTGCTACCTGCTACGGGCTGAAGTTTCCCCTAGGTACAGATCTAGGATCGGCTTTCCCACCCCCCACCCCCCAATCCTAACCCTAACCATGAGTGTGGGATTTTCCAAACTGGCCCCAGGTCAGCGTCTACGGGCCACTTCACCCTGGACACATTTCCAGCAGGTCCTAGGAGGTCAGTGTGATTATATGGGGTCCCGCTGAAAATATATCCATCAATTAGCTAGGGGAAAGAAAATAGCTTCCTTTTTCTTCGCTTCTGGGTATTGATATAAATTGAGTTATAGATGAGGTGGCTTGGGATGCTGTTCGCCAGAGCAGCTGCAAGGCTTCTTCCTAGCAGTTCCCATTACACTGTATTTAGATCAATTCATAAGATTTATCACATGTATTGGCACACGAGTTGTATTTCCAGTTATATTTTTTTCCCCTTGGCACACTGTCTCTCTATCTGGTGGTAGTTGAGAGGAAAGAAACCCATCTATTTATGTTCATTTGATTTCCAATTTATCTGTCTGAAATAGCCATTCATCCGTCTTCAATTTATCTGTCTGAAATAGCTATTCATCCGTCTTCAATTTGTCTGTCTGAAATAGCTATTCATCCGTCTTCAATTTGTCTGTCTGAAATAGCTATTCATCCGTCTTCAATTTGTCTGTCTGAAATAGCCATTCATCCGTCTTCAATTTGTCTGTCTGAAATAGCCATTCATCCGTCTTCAATTTGTCTGTCTGAAATAGCTATTCATCCGTCTTCAATTTGTCTGTCTGAAATAGCTATTCATCCGTCTTCAATTTGTCTGTCTGAAATAGCTATTCATCCATCTTCAATTTATCTGTCTGAAATAGCTATTCATCCATCTTCAATTTATCTGTCTGAAATAGCTATTCATCCATCTTCAATTTGTCTGTCTGAAATAGCTATTCATCCGTCTTCAATTTATCTGTCTGAAATAGCTATTCATCCGTCTTCAATTCGGCATCACTTGACTATGGTCCTGATAAAAAAATGCTGTCTTTTGTATCAGTGAAAGCTACATAAAGTAGTGGATATGTTTTGAAAATCAAACTTATTTTGAAGTGGTGTAAAATCATGTTTGGCTGAATCTTCAGCATGTCGTGAGAAAAGGTCTGCTGTTTTAGAGTGCGGAGGGCACACAGAGAAAAGGTCTGCTGTTTTAGAGTGAGGAGGGCACACAGAGAAAAGGTCTGCTGTTTTAGAGTGAGGAGGGCACACAGAGAAAAGGTCTGCTGTTTTAGAGTGAGGAGGGCACACAGAGAAAAGGTCTGCTGTTTTAGAGTGAGGAGGGCACACAGAGAAAAGGTCTGCAGATTTTCCTTGCAAATTAACATGTAAATAGTTCCTCCGCAGGGTACAGACAGGTGACAGCATGACCAGCCCAGTTCAAAGTCAACGTGTACAGCACAAATATGTTTACGCCATTCACGTGTGTGTGCATGTGTGCGTGCGTGCGTGCGTGCGTGCGTGCGTGCGCGTGTGCGTGCGTGGCTGTCTGTGTGTGTGTCTCTTTGTGCTCGCCAATCTGAGACAGTGTGTGCATCTATCCAGTGTGTGCATCTATCCCATCTGTGGTCTGGCCTGTAAAGACTAAATGTCCTGTCTTCTTCTGGGTCCTCCTCTAGCTTCACAACCCACTACAGGTGTGTCACATCTGGCCCTACGGCAGCACACACTCAATTAGCCTGTGTCCCAAATGGCACCTTATTCCATTTATAGTGCAATACACACAAAAGTATTGCACTATGTAGGGGATAGGGTGCAATTTAGGATGCAGTTCAATTTGATTATAATATAATCTCTTTAGGCACAACGTCCATGTCTAAAAATACTATACAGTCACTGAGAACATGGCCATAACATGGTAATGGAACCAAAATACAGTATATGCTTCATAGCACATATTTAATGTCTTGAAGTTCACAAATGGAGCCAATAAGAGGATTTCTTCTTCTGAGGATCATCGTTTTCTGCACCAGACTGGGAGAGCAGAGTAGTGGTCGTTAATGGAACTGTGTGTGTGTGTGTGTGTGTGTGTGTGTGTGTGTGTGTGTGTGTGTGTGTGTGTGTGTGTGTGTGTGTGTGTGTGTGTGTGTGTGTGTGTGTGTGTGTGTGTGCGTGTCAGAACAGTCATCTCACTGTTATTATCATTTAACACTGCAGGCTGAGGCCATTATTCAGATCGAAGACTCAACTCAGAAAATAATCAATGCTCTGTCCCTTTATGACTTCTTCAAGCTAATTCTGGATGAGCGTTTGGGTTTGTTTGAAAGGAAGCATTCAGGGACATATTCATAAGCTAAAAGAACATTTGTGATTCATTTGAGGATTCACACAACGCAGAGGTTCAATCTCGACAGCTGGCTGTTGTCTTTACTTCAGATGTTCAGCTTGCTGGTGAATGCAGTAATCAAATCAGATCAAATGTTATTTGTCACAAGCGCTGAATAAAACAGTGAAATACTTATTTACCATCCCTTAACCAACACTGCAGTTTTAAGTAAAATACCTAAAGAAAAATAAGAAATAAAATAAATAAAGAAAGAAATAAAATAGAAATAATTCAAGAGCAGCACTAAAATAACAATAGTGAGGCTATATACAGGGGGTGCCGGTACAGAGTCAATTGAGGTAATATATACATGTAGGTAGAGTTATTAAAGTGACTATGCATAGATAATAACAGAGTAGCAGCAGCGTAAAATAGGGGGGCAATGCAAATAGTCTGGGTAGCCATATTGATGAGATGTTCAGGAGTCTTATGGCTTGGGGTTAGAAGCTGTTTAGAAGCCTCTTGGACCTAGACGTGGCGCTCCGGTACCGCTTGCCGTATGGACACAGTCTTTGGGTACAGGAGTTTTTCTTACCAGGTGAAATGACCAAGAATATCTCTGGGGTCTATGTGTAGCCTATAACTACAATTCCCAGAACAATGAGTGACATTTTCACAGAACCTTCCTGCAACCTAAAACCAACGCTCCCAGAACACCAAGGGATCCATTCTAGCTGTGTGGGACCCAGAGTTTTCCATGGGCATGCTGCATGGTCATGAAAAAACTCAGGGCCCTATAAAGAAGACAAACACTGGGCATGGAAAACAACCTTTCAAGAGCCTCCCAGTCTGCTGTATGTAAATGAATCATCTCATAGCTCAGATAGCATTAGGCCTCTGACATGTCACCATAATGTCAGATCACCACTCTGGATCCACTGGTCCAGTCTGTACCCTGGCGAGCTGGGTTCAAATAGTATTCAAATAGTTCAGAGTAACATCAAACCAAACATGGAGTTGAATTTAGTTCATTTCAGGTGATATGGCCATTTAAAAAACATGCTCACTATTACCTCCTTTGATTGTTAGCTTTTGGTGGCTAAATTTAGCTGAAGTTTGCAGTGGATGTTTAAAGAAAATTTCACTGTGTATTACAGTTTCTGCTGGCCCATAGACTACCTTCAGGGTGAGGAACCATCTAACATCAAGTTGTAAAATCCTGAACTTCCCCTTTAAGCCTTGTCTTGGCCTACATAATATTTCCATGCAGAAGCATTCGAAAATAAACAAATGAATGGGACCAGTGCCTTTACTGGGCTCTACAGGATTAGCATTGAAAACGTGACTAGCGGTCGGGACTATTTTAAAAACGTTTGAATTAATAGAATGACAGTAAAGCAGTTATACTTTGTGTTTGCTGAGTAGTAGGCTGAAATTCACTATGATTGTGTTTATTTTACACTTTGATCACACGTTTTCTGTACTGCTACCATTCCTTCCCAGTCCTTTACTCTCACATTCCTGGTCTCATTGTTTAGAATTCTTCCGCATCCATGCAAAGCGTTGTGGGATATTACAATCCTCTTGTCTTAACCCCTGCCATCTTCAACCAAGTCTGTGTCCAGGAAATCTGCCTTGAAAGTCTTTGAAAGAAAACAAGTACAATTTGAATCCAGGTGTGATGTGGAGTGAGACACTAGGAGGGGCAGGTTTACTGACACACTAATTACTTCCCTCTCTAACTGCCTGGCCTAGAGTAGCTGCCTTATTTGCATAACATCTGAAGTACAGCTAACACGATGAAAGGACAAACGTCCCGTGACAACGGGCAAACTTTCTGTTGGTTGCTCCAAATGTTGTTGTCGACTCACCTAAGGGACGAGTACAGTCAAAGACGAGTCAGTTGTTTTATTGATGTACAGTGGATTCTGAAAGTTTTCAGACTCCTTGACTTTTTCCACATTTTGTTATGTTCCAGCCTTATTCCAAGATGGATTAAATATACTTTTTTACATCAATCTACACACAATACCCCACAATGACAAAGCAGACACAGGTTTATAGAAATTTGAGCAAATCTGTTTTAAAAAATAGTTCCTCTGTGGAGATGGGAGAACTGTCCAGAAGGACAACCATCTCTGCAGCTCTCCACCTATCAGGCCAGATGGAAGCCACCCCTCAGTAAAAGGCACATGACAGCCTGCTTGGAGTTTGCCCAAAGGCACCTAAAAGACTCTCAGACCATGAGAAACAAGATTTTCTCGTCTTATGAAACCAAGATTGAACTCTTTTCCCTGAATTCCAAGCATCATGTCTGGTGGAAGCTTGTCACCATCCCTACGGGGAAGCATGGTTGTGGCAGCATCATGTGTAGGGATGTTTTTCAGCAACAGGGACTAGTCAGGATCGAGGGAAAGATGAATGGAGCAAAGTACAGAGAGATCCTTCCAACAAAGTACAGAGAGATCCGACCCTAAGCACACAACCAAGACAACGCAGAAGTGGCTTCGGGACAAGTCTCTGAACATCCAGTCAGAGCCTGGACTTGAACCTAATTGAACATGTCTAGAGAGATTTGAAAATAACTGTGTAGCGACGCTCCCCATCCAACCTGACAGAGCTTGAGAGGATCTGCAGAGAAGAATGGGAGAAACTACCCGAATGCAGGTGTGCCAAGCTTGTAGTGACATACCCAAGAAGACTTCAGGCTGTAATCGCTGCCAAAGGTGCTTAAACAAAGTACTGAGTAAAGGGTCTGAATACTTATGTAAACATATTATTTCCTTTTTTTTATTTTAATACATTTGCGAACATTTAAAAAATCCAGTTTTTGCTCTGTCATTATGGGGTATTATGTGTAGAAAAATAATTTAATCAATTTTAGAATAAGGCTGTAACCTAACAAAATGTGGAACAATTCAAGGGGTCTGAATACTTTCCGAATGCACGGTATTTCTATCATCAATCTTTTCGACTTGTCGACTTCGAGCATTCTCCTGTCTGTTGCAAGGGAAATGAAGACACCTTACTGTTTTGTTTTCCCTCTGGTGACAAGTAGAAACCAGTAGTATTTCAACACTTATAGAACACCGTGGTCTTCAACATATGTTTTGTTTTCCTGCCGATACAGATAGAAACCATTGGAATCTAATTGTTGGATGAATGATTTGTTATGTTATCCTAATTTTGACACTTAGAAATGTTCTTCAACGTATGTTTTGATATCAGTTGCAGGATACAGTATAACTCTATAGGCCACCACTCTTATTCCCAACCCACGTGGTGTGTGACTACTAGCCTATGTATGCATGTTGTTCCAGTCCAAGGTCATGGAGGTCAAGCAACAGGAGATGACCCTTAGCCATAGAAAAGCAGACTGTAGCCCAGAACCACACACACACTCTCCCTCTCTCTCTCTCTCTCTCTCTCTCTCTCTCTCTCTCTCAATCACAAACACACACACACACACACAAAAAAAACATGCACACACACACACACTCTCTCTCTCTCTCTCTTTGGGTGGGCTGTGTTTACCAGTTCTAGTGCTGTGGGTCATCAGTGTACAGAGGACACGGCTGTTTCTGGGGGAATGTTGTCTGGTTGCCGGGAAAATGACAGCAAGTGTTTCTTGGCGTATGGTGTGTGTGTGTGTGTGTGTGTGTGTGTGTGTGTGTGTGTGTGTGTGTGTGTGTGTGTGTGTGTGTGTGTATGTGTGTTTGTGTGCGTGCGTACGTGCGTGTGTGTGTGTGGGATGTGTGTGTTTTGACTTCCTGTGTGCTGCAGTGCGGGGGAGCAGCGCAGCAGTTGAAGCTAGCTGACCCCTGACCCCGGCCACATGTCTGCTCTGCTAGATGATCCTCCTCACTTCCGCCCCCTGGGCCTCAGGCTCGACCACTGAGAAATCCTCTATCTGGTAGTGGTTACCAGGGTTGTTGTTGTTATCATCATCATTACTATCATCACTATCATCGTCATCACCACTATCATCATCACAATCATCATAATCACCATCACTATCTTCATCATCATCAGTATCATCATCATCGCAATCATCACCATCATCATCATCATAATTATCATCATCATCATCAACACTGCTAACATCAGCATTAACTATAATTTCCAGCCTTTTATTTTGGATGACAGTGATAGTATATTATTGTGGTAATCAGTAACACCATGCTCTGTATTATGACGATCTGGCATTCTGAATTACTACTCCTGATCTGTACCAGCTGATCCTTTTCTACTGGAGATGAATACATACAGGGGTGATACCACACACACACACACACACACACACACACACACACACACACACACACACACACACACACACACACACACACACACACACAGACACACACACACACAAACACACACACACACACACACACACACACACACACACACACACACACACACACACACACACAGGTACACACACACACAGGTACACACACACACACACACACACACACAGGTACACACACACACAGGTACACACACACACACACACACACAAACACACACACACACACACACACACACACACACACACACACACCAGAAACAGTATTGCCCAGAAATACAGAGATGCTAGTGATTTGAGAGAGGCTGCAGGCTGCTGTCTCTGGCTCTCTACTGGTTGTAGGACACGGGCCTGCTGCTCATGATCAGTGTCAGAGGACTACTACAGATACAGTGATGTGAAGGAGAGATGAGGGGTATTGGGGGGGTCTGAGAAATACTTTAACAACATTAAAATAGGTTAATATAGTGACATTTACCCATTGTAGTTATACATGGCGCCTAAACTGACATTTGACTTATATCTCACTATAAAGACCTAAGAAAACACCACCATTTTATACATTAATTTGACCTAGGAACATGAATGAAAATATGGCTTTGTTTTCCTAATGAGACTAAGTTTATTTTCTTTCCTTAGATATTGGCTTCATTAGAGCTCTATGGAGATGAACACAAGGAGAGAGGAGCTGAGTGGGAGACAGACAGCTGTAAAGATACTCAAAGTGCTCCAGGGTTGTTGACCCCAAGTGGTTAAACTAAGAGAGCCCGCCACCGCTGTCGGTCCAACAAGGGGAAACACTGACTAACAGAACATTGTTCATTTGTATTCCAAATAATAGAATATAACTTTTGCTAATAACTAAAACGTGTTTCTTTTTTTAACTAATTTGGGGGGGTGTACATTTACATTTGAGTCATTTAGCAGATGCTCTTACATGCTTATAACAACTAAGTAAAGTTGAACCATCATAGACAGCTGAAGCTGAAATGAAAACCTTTTTAGATTCACTGAGGTTGACCATCACCCTTTTTATGCTGGGTTTTAGGGTTGTAACCTCACCGTTGCCTCTGCATTTTGAATGGGGGACCCGTGTTTAGGGGTTATTTTATGTGATACGGTATTGGTTACTTTACTGTCTAATTTCCACAAATCACTTTTCTCATCTTCAGAACAGGTCTCTCTTGTAAAATATTGAATAACCTGTATAAACCTCAAATTAAAATCTGAGGAAAGCCTAGCTCTCACACACAAAGGGATCTACCATTATGAATCATCAACAGAAATAAATGGTATATGTCACATGTACAAAATACAACAGGTGTAGGTAGACCTTACTGTGAAATGCTGAATACAACAGGTGTAGGTAGACCTTACTGTGAAATGCTGAATACAACAGGTGTAGGTAGACCTTACTGTGAAATGCTGAATACAACAGGTGTAGGTAGACCTTACTGTGAAATGCTGAATACAACAGGTGTAGGTAGACCTTACTGTGAAATGCTGAATACAACAGGTGTAGGTAGACCTTACTGTGAAATGCTGAATACAACAGGTGTAGGTAGACCTTACTGTGAAATGCTGAATACAACAGGTGTAGGTAGACCTTACTGTGAAATGCTGAATACAACAGGTGTAGGTAGACCTTACTGTGAAATGCTGAATACAACAGGTGTAGGTAGACCTTACTGTGAAATGCTGAATACAACAGGTGTAGGTAGACCTTACTGTGAAATGCTGAATACAACAGGTGTAGGTAGACCTTACTGTGAAATGCTGAATACAACAGGTGTAGGTAGACCTTACTGTGAAATGCTGAATACAACAGGTGTAGGTAGACCTTACTGTGAAATGCTGAATACAACAGGTGTAGGTAGACCTTACTGTGAAATGCTGAATACAACAGGTGTAGGTAGACCTTACTGTGAAATGCTGAATACAACAGGTGTAGGTAGACCTTACTGTGAAATGCTGAATACAACAGGTGTAGGTAGACCTTACTGTGAAATGCTGAATACAACAGGTGTAGGTAGACCTTACTGTGAAATGCTGAATACAACAGGTGTAGGTAGACCTTACTGTGAAATGCTGAATACAACAGGTGTAGGTAGACCTTACTGTGAAATGCTGAATACAACAGGTGTAGGTAGACCTTACTGTGAAATGCTGAATACAACAGGTGTAGGTAGACCTTACTGTGAAATGCTGAATACAACAGGTGTAGGTAGACCTTACTGTGAAATGCTGAATACAACAGGTGTAGGTAGACCTTACTGTGAAATGCTGAATACAACAGGTGTAGGTAGACCTTACTGTGAAATGCTGAATACAACAGGTGTAGGTAGACCTTACTGTGAAATGCTGAATACAACAGGTGTAGGTAGACCTTACTGTGAAATGCTGAATACAACAGGTGTAGGTAGACCTTACTGTGAAATGCTGAATACAACAGGTGTAGATAGACCTTACTGTGAAATGCTGAATACAACAGGTGTAGGTAGACCTTACTGTGAAATGCTGAATACAACAGGTGTAGGTAGACCTTACTGTGAAATGCTGAATACAACAGGTGTAGGTAGACCTTACTGTGAAATGCTGAATACAACAGGTGTAGGTAGACCTTACTGTGAAATGCTGAATACAACAGGTGTAGGTAGACCTTACTGTGAAATGCTGAATACAACAGGTGTAGGTAGACCTTACTGTGAAATGCTGAATACAACAGGTGTAGGTAGACCTTACTGTGAAATGCTGAATAAAACAGGTGTAGGTAGACCTTACTGTGAAATGCTGAATACAACAGGTGTAGGTAGACCTTACTGTGAAATGCTGAATAAAACAGGTGTAGGTAGACCTTAATGTGAAATGCTGAATAAAACAGGTGTAGGTAGACCTTAATGTGAAATGCTTACTTACAAGCCCTTAACTAACAATGCTGTTCAATAAATAGAGTTAAGAAAATATTTGCGAAAGTAAAAGTAAGTAAAACATTTAATACAAAGTAACACAATAAAATGACATAACAGTAACGAGGCTGTGTACAGGGGGTACCGGTTCCGAGTCAATTACTACTCACTGTTCATGTTCAGTAACATCTGTTCCATTGCTAATGGAGATAGATACATAAAGTGGTGATCACACACACACACACACACACACACACACACACACACACACACACACACACACACACACACACACACACACATACATACATACATACATACATACATACATACACACACACACATACATACATACATACATACATACACACACACACTAGCTCTCACACAAAGGGACTCCCCTGCCTCCAATGTGACCTTTTCCCCTCTGTTTTCCCTAGGAAGCGGATCGTTCCTGTCCTCTGGTTCGAGTCAGCGGCACCAGGGCCCTAGTCGGCCCCGTACGGAGGAATGAGAAAGCTCTCATTGATAAGCAGTAATGAGAAGATGATGGGAAAGAATTGTTGAGAAATGTGCCGAGACTTGCTCCCTTGCTTTCACCGACCCTCTTCCTCCCTTCTACTTAATCACAAATTATTCAATTATATATTATCAGTCCCAAATGGCACCCTATTCCCTATGTAGTGCACTACAGTTTGACCATTGCCCCTAGGAGAATACTGGGCTATTTGGAACACTACCTATATCTCCTCCATCATCAGTACCGCTACTCCCTGTCCCAGACATTATACATGCTATTCTACTAATACAGTTAAATACACTTTAATCACAGTCACTGCAATTAGTTCTAGCAGTATGCCCAGACACCCCCCACCCCACAGACACACACACACATCTATACTATCCCATTGGTCAATGCCAGGGACAATGAGCCAAAATAAATCCAATAACCCAAAATGCAGCAGGCCCCTTTTCTTAATTACAGGAAGTGGAATATTGGAAGGGTTGCACACTCTGCCAATACACATACTGGCTTCTTTGTGTGTGTGTGTGTGTGTGTGTGTGTGTGTGTGTGTGTGTGTGTGTGTGTGTGTGCTTATGTGACTATTGGCCCTTACATGTATATCCTGTTGCTGCTCCATATTGCCTGAACTTACTGGCTTGTCCTCTTTATCCCCTTGGAAGGATCAAAGGTTATTATTCTGTATCCCTTTAAAGGTTATTCTTCTGTATCCCTTTAAATGTTATTCTTCTGTATCCCTTTAAAGGTTATTCTTCTGTATCCCTTTAAAGGTTATTATTCTGTATCCCTGTAAAGGTTATTATTATGTATCCCTTTAAAGGTTATTCTTCTGTATCCCTTTAAAGGTTATTCTGTATCCCTTTAAATGTTATTCTGTATCCCTTTAAAGGTTATTATTCTGTATCCCTTTAAAGGTTATTATTCTGTATCCCTTTAAATGTTATTATTCTGTATCCCTTTAAAGGTTATTATTCTGTATCCCTTTAAAGGTTATTGTTCTGTATCCCTTTAAAGGTTATTCTCTGTATCCCTTTAAAGGTTATTCTGTATCCCTTTAAATGTTATTATGCTGTATCCCTTTAAAGGTTATTATTCTGTATCCCTTTAAAGGTTATTCTTCTGTATCCCTTTAAAGGTTATTGTTCTGTATCCCTTTAAAGGTTATTCTCTGTATCCCTTTAAAGGTTATTCTGTATCCCTTTAAATGTTATTATGCTGTATCCCTTTAAAGGTTATTATTCTGTATCCCTTTAAAGGTTATTCTTCTGTATCCCTTTAAAGGTTATTGTTCTGTATCCCTTTAAAGGTTATTCTCTGTATCCCTTTAAAGGTTATTCTGTATCCCTTTAAATGTTATTATGCTGTATCCCTTTAAAGGTTATTCTTCTGTATCCCTTTAAAGGTTATTCTTCTGTATCCCTTTAAATGTTATTCTTCTGTGTCCCTTTAAAGGTTATTATTCTGTATCCCTTTAAATGTTATTATTCTGTATCCCTTTAAATGTTATTATTCTGTATCCCTTTAAAGGTTATTATTCTGTATCCCTTTAAAGGTTATTCTGTATCCCTTTAAATGTTATTATTCTGTATCCCTTTAAAGGTTATTATTCTGTATCCCCCTGGACGGTCGAAGGTTATTATTCTGTATCCCTTTAAAGGTTATTATTCTGTATCCCCTTGGACGGTCGAAGGTTATTCTTCTGTATCCACATTCTCTTGATTGTGGTCATGCAAATGTAACATACAGATATCTCTGTGTATGAACTTTGTTTGTCCAGTGGCCTGTGTGGTCTAGTGGATAGTGCTGTTGACCACGGCACAAATGTATTGTCTGGGCTACTTGCCCTTCTGACTCCCAATCTCTGTTACCTTTCACCTGCTGCTAACACTTCATTTAACCTTTATGTCAGTACAAATGTCATAATCAAAGTAACTCTGTGAGAAAATGATGTAGCATTGGTTCCCAGAAGAGAGTGAAAGCTCATAAGAATAGGTACTGTATGAAACAGTCAATGTGTCATCAGCATGTTGTTATCAGCGCAATTGGAAATAAAAAAGGAACTAGAATATACTAGTGTAAGGTTCTGTATTTATTTTCTTATTCAAAGTTGTGTTCTGTTTCGTTGTGTTCTTGAACGTAGCCCTGTTTCTTTGTGTTCTTGAACGTAGTGATGACCTGGTGATGTCCTGGTGATGTCCTGGTGATGACCTGGTGATGTCCTGGTGATGACCTGGTGATGACCAGGTGGTGACCTGGTGGTGACCTGGTGATGACCTGGTGGTGACCTGGTGGTGACCTGGTGATGACCTGGTGGTGACCTGGTGGTGACCTGGTGATGACCTGGTGGTGACCTGGTGATGACCTGGTGGTGACCTGGTGATGACCTGGTGGTGACCTGGTGGTGACCTGGTGATGACCTGGTGGTGACCTGGTGGTGACCTGGTGATGACCTGGTGGTGACCTGGTGGTGACCTGGTGGTGACCAGTTACATATCTTCTCATCTCTTTCCTTCTGAACCTCTTGGTTAACCTTGTCATTGTATATTGCTTCTTTCATTTCTTTGCTCTTGAAGCGCTTTGAGATGGAAGGAAAACCGCTATAGAAATGTAATAAATTATTACTTTTATTATTATTATTATTATTATTATTATTAAACAGCTGCAGGCCTGATGTATAAGAGCAGAGAGACCAAACGTCACTTTCTTATCAATCCCACTTTCTTTCCTGCTTCAGCTTCCATTCAGTTTCAGTTCCTGCCTGTAACCATTTAAACATCTTCCACTACCATTAAAAACACCACCTTTTAGATAGCTGAGGTAAACACACAAACTTTGATTCAGAAACTGTTTCGAAGTGTCTCTCCTATACGCACAGGTGCGTCAATCGACTCTAAGGGTTTAAAGGGATAGTTCATCCAAATTACAAATTTGCATATTTGTTTCCTTAACATGTAAGAGGTTTATGGACAAGGCAACGCAGCAAGGTAAGGAAACGAACAAGTCCTTTTGTAATGAACAATTCCTTTAATGTGACAAACTCTCTTGCAAGGTGACTGCAGCTGCAAGTTTACTTGAAAAAGTGTTAGCTACGTATTTTCCTTGTTTAGACTGTAGACTATCAACTCTTTGTTATATTTCCTTCCTGTAAGAACCCTGAGCACACCACCAGTCAGGGATTACTGCATGGTGCCTGGTGTCTGGTGCCTGGTGCCTGGTGCCTGGTGCCTGGTGCCTGGTGCCTGGTGCCTGGTGCCTGGTGTCTGGTGCCTGGTATCTGGTGTCTGGTGCCTGGTGCCTGGTGCCTGGTGCCTTGTGCCTGGTACCTGTGTGTAGAGCCATGTGTTGGTCCATTGGGACAGCTGAAAAGTGGTGTATGGCATTAAGAGTGTTTATTTGGCCAGAGGTGTCCGTGAGATTAGCTGGTGTGTTACATGTGATGTAAAAGTGCTTGGTTTGGACACAAGAGTAATGAGTCAGGTTTGTGTTAATCTAACAGTGCTGTGGTTGGGGTGGGGGACAGGGGTTGAAGCTGAGGCTGGGGCTAAGGAGAGTTGGGGCAGAGGCTGGGTTTGGGAAGCTGAAGCTGGGGCTAGAGGCTGGGGTTGGGAAGCTGAAGCTGGGTCTGGAGGCTGGGAATGGGGCTGCAGTTGGGGCTGCATGGGCATGGTAACTAGAGGTGCAGAGTGGACTGCTGTGTTCCAGCTATACGCCTACATGACAGGAGCTGGGAACCTGGCCAGAGTTGGAAGGAGGGAGTTAAAAAGGGAGAGAGACAAAAAGAGGAATGCTGGGATAGAGAGGTGTTGCGATGATGTTTTCTTAGCGAGTGGAAAGTCATCCTCTCTTCTGCTTTTTGTTTTCTTTCTTGTGACTCTCTATTTATATTTATTGTTTCCAGAGGAGGGGAGGGGAGGGGAGGGAGGGAGGGAGGGAAGGAGAGGAGAGGGGAGGGGAGGGAGGGAGGGAAGGAGAGGAGAGGGGAGGGGAGGGGGTGGGGGAGGAAAAGGGAGAGCAGAGAACAGAACATGTCCTGAAGATGCTGTGGGGATTATCAGGGGGCTCAGGCAGTGTGTTGTGGAGTCAACACACTGTTTGTTTTATTGGCCCTGGGGGGCCTAACCCTAACCCTGGGGGGCCAAGGAAGGGAACATTTGTGTTGGCTGAAGTGAACCTCTCAGCACAGCTCAGGGCCCCACCACCACATGGCCTCCCTCCTCCTGTTTATTCCTGCTCTCCAGTGTTCTTTCTCTCTCCATCTTTCTGTCTATCAGTCTCGCTCTTGCTTTCTTTCCCTTTCTCTACTCTCTCTCTCTCTCTCTCTCTTTCTCTCTCTCCCACCCCATCCTCTCTCTCTATCTGTGCTTCTCCCCCTCTTTCTATTTCTGTACCCCAATCTCTCTCGCTCTCTTTCTTTCTCTCTCTCTCTCTCTCTCTCTCTCTCTCTCTCTCTCTCTCTCTCTCTCCTCTCTCTCTCTCTCTCTCTCTCTCTCTCTCTCTCTCTCTCTCTCTCTCTCTCTCTCTTTCTATCTCTCACCATATCTCCCTGCTTATCATGTCCTCAGGTCTCTTTAGTTGAAAATGACGTGTGAGATTGCTTGAGAAGACTTGACTGATGTTTCGCTGTGGCATTCACGTCTTTGTCTGTGTAACTGAATCATATTGGATTGTTAATCTATGAGGTAGCTCCATAGGCCCCGGCAAGGCAGTCATGGTGAAAACTCAGGTGTAGTGTGTTACCATTGTGTTTATGAGCCCACTTTGCTTGTGTAATCCTGTTTTATGCATCACTACAGACTTGAACTGACGCTAGGTCATTAATTGTGGGTGCCCCTGCCCAGTAAAAACCAAGCAGCTTAGTTTCCTGTCTGACATAGGAAAAGCCTCCAAAAGTCTCCAAGCTTTTTGTTTTACTACACCCAGTGATATTACATGTCATTGTGGTCCTCTGTTACCAGCACTGTTGTAAAGTACATACACACACACACACACGCACAGACACGCACACACACATGCGCACACACCTCCATATATTATGAATGATCATTAAAGGCATTATGAAACACATGCTATTCCCCTGTGACTCTCTACCTTGTGGGCTTCTAAAGGTCTTTGTGAAGGAGGCTAATGAGACAGGACCAATGGGGGAGTGTTAGTGTGGGTTCTGCTGCTCTGCTGCTCAGCTCTGCAGCTCTAATAGCCATTCCTTAATCAGGCTGACCAGCAAAGTGTAATCATTAGCACTGTGTGTGTGTGTGTGTGTGTGTGTGTGTGTGTGTGTGTGTGTGTGTGTGTGTGTGTGTGTGTGTGTGTGTTTGTATGTGTGTGTGTGTGTGTGTGTGTGTGTGTGTGTGTGTGTGTTTGTGCGTGTGTGTGTATATGCGTGTCCGTGCGGGTTTGTGTGTGTATGGAACAAGGATTTAACAGTCATTAACTGTACCAAGCTAGGCACTGCTCTCCTTAAACAGAGGGAGGAGGGGAGAGAGAGGAAAGGAGGGTTGCTGTCACACTCTCACACACACCTGGGTCTGTTTGCAATCAGGCAGCTGAGCTGTGCAGGCCAATTAGGAGCCAGCAGAGCAGTGCACCAGCTTGTACCGGGAAAGGTGAGAGTAATTTACCTACCACCATACATGGGCGGGAGTGTTGAAATGTTGGTTATTTTTCGTTTTTTAAACAACTCATTTTAAACAACTAATTTTTAAATTCTGTGAGCTCAATGTGCATATTGCACAGTTTCTCTAGAGATAAATCAGATCCAGCCTCAGACCTTATAGTCTCTCTGCACCATGTAAACCTGCCCCCTGACAACAACACTCTCAGACCTTATAGTCTCTCTGCACCATGTCCACCTGCCCACTGACAACAACACTCTCAGACCTTATAGTCTCTCTGCACCATGTAAACCTGCCCCCTGACAACAACACTCTCAGACCTTATAGTCTCTCTGCACCATGTCCACCTGCCCACTGACAACAACACTCTCAGACCTTATAGTCTCTCTGCACCATGTAAACCTGCCCCCTGACAACAACACTCTCAGACCTTATAGTCTCTCTGCACCATGTCCACCTGCCCACTGACAACAACACTCTCAGACCTTATAGTCTCTCTGCACCATGTCCACCTGCCCACTGACAACAACACTCTCAGACCTTATAGTCTCTCTGCACCATGTAAACCTGCCCACTGACAACAACACTCTCAGACCTTATAGTCTCTCTGCACCATGTAAACCTGCCCACTGACAACAACACTCTCATACCTTATAGTCTCTCTGCACCATGTCCACCTGCCCACTGACAACAACACTCTCAGACCTAATAGTCTCTCTGCACCACATAAACCTGCCCCCTGACAACAGCACTCTCAGATTGTATAGTCTCTCTGCACGATGTACACCTGCCCACAGACAACAACACTCTCAGACCTTATAGCCCCTCTGCACCATGTCAACCTGCCCCCTGACAACAACACTCTCAGATTGTATAGTCTCTCTGCACTATGTACACCTGCCCACTGACAACAACACTCTCAGACCTTATAGCCCCTCTGCACCATGTCAACCTGCCCCTTGACAACAACAACACTCTCCTTGGTGCCAAAGCATTGATACTGAGACTCTCAGTGACTGGACTCCCATCTGTAACTGGGCCAACACTGGACACACATACACACACAAGACTGCACACTGACACACATACACACACAAGCACACACACACACTGACACACACGCACAAACACACACACTGACACACACGCCCAAACACACACACTGACACACACACTGACACACACACTGACACACACACACACACACACACAGTGCCAGATGGACATGCTCGTGTCCCATTCTCATCAGCTACTGTTTAATGTCCATGTGAAGTCCCAGTCATGCATACAGGCGGTGACATCGTATCCACTTCTGATAGGGTTATAATGGAGGAAATGACTGCAATACACAGGCGACCTGTCCCACTCCATGGCACATGGGAATATACACACACACACACACACACACACACACACACACACACACACACACACACACACACACACACACACACTCGCACACATACACACACACACACACACACACACACACACACACACACACACACACACACACACAGCTGCTTAAGCCTGGGCCAAGCAGGCATCTGTCGCTGACACATCTGTCAGTACCTCCACATCTGTGAGCTCCTGCCAAGGCTTCTGCTCTGGTCCCCTCACCCCACACACGTCCTCTTCAGCTGGGCTTATAGCATCACACCTCGCTCCCCTGACTGCCCAGCCCTCCAGCTGAACACTGTTATTAAACAGTATAAACCTAAAGTCATGGAGTCCCATTTCCTTTAATGTATCCGTCAATATCTACTGCTATATGTAGTATACTGAGACAATGCAACATGATATGATACATCTTGTTGTTTTTCTGCCAGAGTGAGACATGGCTGGCTTACTGTAATGGCCGTATCGCCGAAAGCCGTTTCATGGGGACAAATGTGTTTTTGGGCACGTACAGTAGGCCACAGGAAGCAGCCAAGTGCAGTCCCATGGATTACAGGACATTTGTTATGTTCTGTTCTCAAGTTCCTATTGAACATTTTAAAAGTTCTGTCCTTTTCTATAGGGCTTTTCACACTGCACATTTTCAGCTTGCTCTAGGGCTAAGAGCTTCCATAAGCTAGGCCTGGGACAGTCTTAGTCTTCAGTTAAAGGGACATTACACTCCAAAAACCAATCTGCAGTTTGATTAACAACAAAGTGGACACCTTGCCACTGTTTTGGTCAACAGCTCAGGGGATGGTGCTGGAGAGATGTAACCACTCTCAAATTCATAAACAGAGCTACGGATGCAAGGACTGACCATCTATGAGATCCAAAGGATTGTTTAAACCATGTTTTGAGGCTATACAGTGTCTTTTTAACAATTACATTGTTTAGAAAAAATGGAGCAAATCCAGCTTATATTTGGGGTTCTGATGGGGTATGACAGTTGCACTAACTCATGAACTCATCTTTTACAAGTTACATTCTCATTATCTAACATTATTTGCATAGTCCCAAAAATGTATGTCCCAATCACAGATTGTATCTTTAAAGGTAGCCTAAGTCATCTTACACCATCAGTTGTGTAGATCCAGCTCTATGCCTCAACCTCAAATGAATGGAGGAGATAAGCACCACAAATCTGGACAAGGATTTCTCTCAGCAGATGACCACTTTGAAGGTCTGAATCTATAACACTAGTATACTTCTGAGATGTGAAAACATCTGCCAAACTTAGATTGTAGAGGGATATGCCCCTTTAAAGATCACCCTGGGCTGAGAAAGTGCACTGTGAAAAACAAGAGGCAACAAACAGCACACCTCAATACGCTCTGAGTTTCAGTCGTCGGTGTCTGTCTGTCTGTTTACTTATGGAATGGAGGAAATTCAATATCGTGACGTAGGACTGTGGATATGTGTTATGTCTGAATGACTTGTCCTTTTCTGGGATGTTTCTGATGGGTCCTGTGGTGTTGTTGTGTTGGTGTCTTCTCTAGTCATTAGTCATGGTCAGGGGGAGGAGGACGGGGAGACGCGGGAAGAGAAGGGGGAGAGTGAGGGTGAAACAGAATGGGACCTATTGTTGTGCCTCTGGGGAGTGGGCTGCAGTCTCCCTGAGGGCACATGAACTTCCTGGGTACACTGAAGCCCCACTGTAACTTCACTGCGTGTTTGCGTGAGTGTGTGTGTGTGCGCATGTACGCACGTGCATGCGTATGTGCGTTCATGTCTGAGTGTGTACACACACTTACATATGGTCATGGCAACTGCTGTTGTTTATGTTGCTGTGGTTGTAAATGTGACACCACGGCAGCATGATGTGTAGACAGAGACACAGTGATAAGTCTGACACCACGGCAGCATGATGTGTAGACAGAGACACATTTGTTCTCCCATTGTCTTTCACTTAAACCATATCATTACATTGCTGTTATCTGTAGGTAACTCCAGATGCTTGTTCCACAGCCTAATGTACGTAGGCCAACATGTGCCAAAAAGGGTTAGTCTTAATCTATATTGATGTACTTGCGGACACATTAATACAGATGATCATAATCATATCTGTCTGTGACATGACAGTGTATTCCAGCCAGCACTTATTTTTTTATGCATTTATATTTTACACTTTGACAACCATTATTCCCAATTCCATCCTCAAATTGGCACCAGACTGCACGGGGCCTCCCCAGTGAGAGTGAGAGAGCCAGCACACCTTGTTTCTGGTGACCCGAGTCCAGGGAAAATCAGCCTTTAACAAGTATGTAAGGAAAAAGACAGATGCTTCCAAGATGGCCGCCTTCCCATCCCATCCCATCCACTGTTCAGTTGAGCTGGCAGACGGACAGCAGAACGAGAAGGCAGCAGACCTGGGTTCGACTGGTATTTTAAATAAGTTAAATACTTTAGCTGTGCTTGATATTTCCAGGCACAATGGGAAAGTCCCAAAAGTGCAAAACCTCCCCACCTGGCACTCCAGACAGGCAGAAACAAATGCTCAAACTATTTGAACAGTTTCAAATATTCTCTGAACCCAGGTCTGAAGGGAAGGAGGGGATGGAGATTGGAATCCCGACAAAATTAGAGCAGTTCTCTCATTCTCTCCCAGGCAGGCCTCCTGTTTTATAGAAGGAGTGTGTGAACGTGACGAGGGGAGTGTGAAGAAGATTAGACACCAGATTCTGCCTTTTTTCCGTTTATCATCCCTCCATCTCTCCATTTTTTATATATTGTGATGCCCCACATCCCAAAGCCAGTTCATCATTCTTCTCCTTGTCACTGTGTGTGATGTCTGGAAGTTATTAGTCTCTCTCTCTCTCTCTCTCTCTCTCTCTCTCTCTCTCTCTCTCACACACACACACACTCACTCACACACACACACACACACACACACTACCTGTAGCATAATAAGTCAAGCCTAGTCAAGTACTGTATGAATTGTTGTCTAGTGTAGTGTAAGAGCTTCATTGCTACATTACTACAGCTGTTTGGTATATTACAGAACCCTAGTCTGTCTCTCTCTAGGTCTTGGCTACATTACTACAGCTGTTTGATATATTACAGAACCCTAGTCTGTCTCTCTCTAGGTCTTGGCTACATTACTACAACTGTTTGGTATATTACAGAACCCTAGTCTGTCTCTCTCTAGGTCTTGGCTACATTACTACAGGTGTTTGGTATATTACAGAACCCTAGTCTCTCTCTCTCTAGGTCTTGGCTACATTACTACAGCTGTTTGGTATATTACAGTATATTACAGAACCCTAGTCTGGCTCTCTCTGGGTCTTGGCTCTAATAACGATCAAATACATAATCTGTCTTTTAGTTATTTACTCAGGCTTTCAGTGTGATTGATAACACATTATTACTGCATCTTTCAGTGTGATTGACAACACATTATTACTGCATCTTTCAGTGTGATTGACAACACATTATTACTGCATCTTCAGTGTGATTGACAACACATTATTACTGCATCGTTCAGTGTGATTGACAACACATTATTACTGCATCTTTCAGTGATTGACAACACATTATCACTGCATCTTTCAGTGTGATTGACAACACATTTCCACTTGTAACTGATTACAAAAACGGTAACTGTAATCCATTACATTACCAGCAAAAAATATTGTAATCCGATTAGAGATACTTTTGAAAAACTAAAAAACTAAAACTGAATTACCTCTAGGATTACCTTTAAGTTCAGAAAGGACAGTCATCTGTTTTCTCAATGGCATTCAAATCAGCATTGAAAGAAGGCTCAAATGGAAGTTTGTTGCGCCCAGGGTTGGAGAGTAACGGATTGTAACCCTTTACGTGTAACAGATTTGCAAAAAACTGGAACTGATCCAATTGGAGATACTTTTGAAGCAGTGGTGTAGCCAGCGGGCGATACGGATATCACCCATTATTGATATCTAGGCTACAGTACATAGCACATTGATGTGAATCACATTAGGTGATACGGATATCACTCATCATTGATATCTAGGCTACAGTACATAGCACATTGATGTGAATCACATTGGGCGATACGGATATCACTCATTATTGATATCTAGGCTACAGTACATAGCACATTGATGTGAATCACATTGGGCGATACGGATATCACTCATTATTGATATCTAGGCTACAGTACATAGCACATTGATGTGAATCACATTGGGTGATACGGATATCACCCATTATTGATATCTAGGCTACAGTACATAGCACATTGATGTGAATCACATTGGGCGATACGGATATCACTCATTATTGATATCTAGGCTACAGTACATAGCACATTGATGTGAATCACATTGGGCGATACGGATATCACTCATTATTGATATCTAGGCTACAGTACATAGCACATTGCTGTGAATCACATTGGGCGATACGGATATCACTCATTATTGATATCTAGGCTACAGTACATAGCACATTGCTGTGAATCACATTGGGCGATACAGATATCACTCATTATTGATATTTAGGCTACAGTACATAGCACATTGATGTGAATCACATTGGGCGATACGGATATCACTCATTATTGATATCTAGGCTACAGTACATAGCACATTGATGTGAATCACATTGCTTCTCTCTCATTTAGCTATTTGCATTTTATGGATTGTGATTGTTGTGGATATTTGTTCACAAATTTACATGTGTATTTTAACCTAATAATGGTTGAATTAAAGAAGTTGAAGCTGCCTATCAACTTGGGGTGTATTCATTACGCCTCAGTGGACAGCCAGTGAAAAATGCACTCTTGCAACAGCTGCATAGAGTGGATCCTAGCCAATGGAATAAAAGTTTGAGTTCCTCCCTTCTCAACTCGGTCCCCCATGGTATTGTCGCCATACTTTCAGAAATATGTTTAATTTAAGAAGACCATGCACGAGTGGAGCTTTTATTCCTCAATCTAATGCGTGCTGATAATTAAAGAAATGCCCATTTCTCCCTAACATGCTCAAACTCACACACAGCTGCAAATTATCGAGATATCAAAGTGTCACCAACAAAAATGTAAACAATAGGCCTATAGCAAATGTAAACAATAGGCCTATAGCAAATGTAAACAATAGGCCTATAGCAAATGTAAACAATAGGCCTATAGCAAATGTAAACAATAGGCCTATAGCAAATGTAAACAATAGGCCTATAGCAAATGTAAACAATAGGCCTATAGCAAATGTAAACAATAGGCCTATAGCAAATGTAAACAATAGGCCTATAGCAAATGTAAACAATAGGCCTATAGTAAATGTAAACAATAGGCCTATAGTAAATGTAAACAATAGGCCTATAGTAAATGTAAACAATAGGCCTATAGCAAATGTAAACAATAGGCCTATAGTAAATGTAAACAATAGGCCTATAGTAAATGTAAACAATAGGCCTATAGTAAATGTAAACAATAGGCCTATAGTAAATGTAAACAATAGGCCTATAGTAAATGTAAACAATAGGCCTATAGTAAATGTAAACAATAGGCCTATAGTAAATGTAAACAATAGGCCTATAGTAAATGTAAACAATAGGCCTATAGTAAATGTAAACAATAGGCCTATAGTAAATGTAAACAATAGGCCTATAGTAAATGTAAACAATAGGCCTATAGCAAATGTAAACAATAGGCCTATAGCAAATGTAAACAATAGGCCTATAGCAAATGTAAACAATAGGCCTATAGCAAATGTAAACAATAGGCCTATAGTAAATGCAGCATATGGAATTCATTTTTCACAAGCAAATAGCACTTTTTGGTAGTGCTCAAAGCCTGCCAATCTGAAAGAGGCTTTTATATTTCAACTGGAAGCAATGAGCCCAATCAGTTCTCTATGACAACATAATCAGAAACAACAGAGTAGGTTAACAGGTCTGTAGTTTTGGGGTTATGCTCATGTAAAACAGTTTGGCAAATCTATATTTCCATATTTCCAAGTCATATTCTTGAAGATCAAGGGGTTTTCAATTAATTGGAATGACTGGAAATCTGACAGCCTTTGGTTTTTAATGTAAAGATGTAGCCTAATATATATTGAAGTAGAAAGTATTGTTCATTTTTCCGTCTACTAATGCCTCTTATGGGGAAAGTAATCTTCAAGTAACTTAAAGTTATCAGATTGCGTTATTGAGTTTGTGTAATCCAAAGGTTACGTTACGGATTACAATTTTAGACAGGTAACTTGTAAGAGTAGCGAATTACATTTACAAAGTAAACTACTCAACCCTGCACACATACACACAAACACACGCACACAAGCACACTTAGTTTACATATCTATACACTCACTAATTTACTCTCTCTCTCTCTCTCACGCACGCACGCACGCACACATGCACGCACGCACGCATGCACACACGCACGCACGCAGGCAGGCAGGCATGTACACACACACACACACACACACACACACACACACACACACACACACACACACACACACCTGTTTCATGTTTTAAACTTAATTAAATGGACGGGTCCCTTCAGAATTAAATCCCTGTGGTGAGGTTGTAACAGTGTAAAAACCAATGTCAGAACATTTCTGCAACAACAGAGTCCGCTGCCTCAGCTCGCCAGCAAAGCAATTGAACCAGACAGAAGCCAAACCGTTTAGTTAGTCACACACACATACTAACACACAACCTTCCAGGTAGCTGCAGCACAGCTATCAGAGCCTCGTTCCGCCATGTGTTGACTGCAATCATGGTAAAGGTAAGTATGTCTCAGCCCATACAACTCCATAAAGACTCCCAGAGTGTTTCAGCCCATACAAAGACTGCTTTGTCTGCTGTGTGTGTGTGTGTGTGTGTGTGTGTGTGTGTGTGTGTGTGTGTGTGTGTGTGTGTGTGTGTGTGTGTGTGTGTGTGTGTGTGCGTGCGTGCGTGCGTGCGTGCGTGCGTGCGTGCGTGTGTGTGTGTGTGTGTGTGTGTGTGTGTGTGTGTGTGTGTGACTAACTAAATGGTTTGGTGTGTGTCTACCTGCTCGTGTTGTGGAAACTGCATGGCAGCTGATTTAATAAAATTGGATCCCCAATATGAGACTCCCAGTGTTACCAGGGTAGAATGGAAACACATTACAGGGTTCTTTTTTCCCCTCCTTCAATGTGTTAACTGGTCTGACTTTCCAGAGGTAGAAGGAAAGGGGCAGACCCCATAGGAAATGGATACTTCCACTTGTAGGAGCGAAGGAATCTGGGTATGGTAGAGTACACACACACACATATCACTCACACAGACATATCACACAGAGACATATCCACACACACACAAATCACTCATACAGACATATCACACAGAGACATATCCACACACACACATATCACTCACACAGACATATCACACAGAGACATATCCACACACACACATATCACTCACACAGACATATCACACAGAGACATATTCAGACACACACATATCA
>NC_143034.1:68673870-68693870 GCF_057628025.1 Oncorhynchus mykiss | reverse complement strand
TCCTCTTCTCTTTTGTACATGTTAAACATCTGGGGGTTGAACCTCCTCGGGTTGACACTAGTGACAGTTAAGGAGTTAAACATGAGACTGCAGAAATCCTCCCTTTCCTCTGTACTTACCCATCTCTCCCCTTCCACCCACGCCCTCCCTCTTCACCCTTCTTGTGTGTGTGTGTGTAGTCTTGAGGATTGCAGATCCCCACCTTCCTCTTTAAATCCACCTCTTCCCCCCTCTCCCCTCCTTTCCCTCCTCTCTCTCCTCTCCCTCTTCTCCCTCTCCCCTCCTGCCCCTCCCTCCCTCTTCCCCCTCTTCCCCTCTCTCCCCCTTCCTCCCTCTCTTCCTGTCCTCTCCCTCTTCCCTCTCTCCCTCACCCCTCTGCCCCTCTCTCCTTCTTACCCATCTCCCCTCCTCCCCCTCTTTCCCTCACTTGCTCTTCCCCCTCTCCCCTCCGCCCCCTCATCCTCCCCCTCTTCCCCCTCTTCTCTCTTATCCTCCCATGTGTCTCAGTAGTCTTGACTCTCTTCCTTTATCCCCCTTCTCTCCTCTCCCATCTCTCCCTCTCTCCCTCCACTCCCTCTCAACCCCCCCTGAAGGAGTTCAAATCCACACTTTGCTATACCTCCCCCTCACTGCCCATCCCCCTTCTCCCTGTCCACCCCCAATAGTCTCAGTAGTCTCAAAGATGGCAGATTCTCTGCTGCAACATCTGAAGTTTATTTGGGATCCCCCGGGGAGATGCGGTGGGGCTCCGCGTCTCGAGGAAATTGCCAGCGCTCTCCACTTGGCACACACTCAAACACAAACTGAACTTTACTTCAGTCTCTCTCTCTCTCTCTCTCTCTCTCTCTCTCTCTCTCTCTCTCTCTCTCTCTCTCTCTCTCTGATCCTCCTCTTTCACCAGTGCTCAGGTGCACCACTGGGTATTCCATTCACAGATAACAAGAACAATTCATTGATACAAGTGAATCCTCAAATATCTTTGGTAATTTTTATTTATTTATGTATTGTCATTTATGGCAAGTGGTATTGGGACTGTAAAACAATGCGTAACCATCCAAGTTTATTAGTCCACAAAGCAAAAAACAATACTCCTCTTCTTCTTCACAACCTCAGAATGTTTCAATGCCTCGAGGCCCTTATCCACTGTCTTCAGATAATCAGCCTTCCGTCTACACTAAAGTGGACATGTCTACCATTATCTACTAAGGAGCTGCCATCTTTGACTGACTGAGTCTGACTAAACGTGGCCAGTCCGACCCACACTTTGTGCAAGAGGATATCTTGAGGAGAGAAAATAGTGGTCTACACTCCACATAGGAGAACCCTTTTTGGTTCCAGGTAGAACTATTTTGGTTTCCATGTAGAACTGTCAAAATGTTCTCTCATGGGGACAGCCGAAGAACCCTTTTAGGATCTAGATAGAAAAGGCTCTGACGAAGGCCGTGAGGCCGATGGGTAAGCTTATTAAAGATCAGTGATACTATCAAGAGCAGTGTGTTTCCCTTTTCCTTCCTGTTGTTCAACTGTTGCCATGCACCTGCAAAAAAGATTGCTCAAATGTGCGAGTGCCTTTTGAATTTAGGATCTAGATAGTACCATTTTTTCTAAGAGTGTATACAGTAAGTAGCCCAGCTCATCTATGAACTATCCAAGTTAACCCACTGTGGCAATTCCCCATGCAGACACCAAACCCTAAGCCCATTGCTGGGAAGAAAGATGATACCACCCCAAGGCCCACAACAGACCATCTGACAGCCATGTTCAAATATAAGTTAGAGGAGGCATAGGAGGAGGAGGAAGAGGAGGAGGAGGAAGAGCAGAGATGAATCTGACTATGGGGTCTGACAGTCTACCACTCTCTTGCTCTTTGCCTCTCTCTCTCTCTCCTTCTCTTTCTCGTTCTCTCTCTCTCTCTTTACCTCTCTTTCTTTCTCAATCTCCTCTTTCTCTCTCTCTCTCTCTCTCTCTCTCTCTCTCTCTCTCTTTACCTCTCTTTCTTTCTCAATCTCCCCTCTCTCTCTCTCTCTCTCTCTCTCTCTCTCTCTCTCTCTCCCTCCCCCTCTCTGCCCCATTCATGTGACTTCCAGATGGTGAAGATGACACAGAGTTATGTAACCCTCCCCCTTCCATCACCATCCTCCCTTCCTCTCCCCCCATCACCCTCAAGCACTGCACCCATTCCCTCTCTCCCCCCTCACCCTCTCCCCTTCTCTCTCATATATCTATTTCCCACTTGGCTGTAGTTGGGGGTTAAGTCAAGTTATCCACTCTCGGGGTCGGGGATGGTCGGAGACAACCAGAGACAGGTGATGGCATCTCCAGTGACCCGGAAGTACTTATCCAAGGCGACCCTCGGGGCAGGAAGTAGCGTCTGTGGCCAAGTGACCTCCACTGACAGCCCTTTTCCTGTCCCAGCACTGCAGGAAGGAAGGATGCGGTTTGTTGTCCTCAGGCTCCGCTCCTCTCCTACTTTCCTCCTCTCCTCCTCTCCTCCTCCACCAAATAAAGAAAAACGCCATTATTAATTCCAGGCTCGTCTCTGGAATCCTACTCTCGTTTTGTCCCTGTCCTTCTATTTCTCTCTGAGTCTCACTTTTTTATTCTCTAGGTTGTTCTCTCTCTCTCTCAACTACCCTCTCCTCATCTCTCATCTCCCTCATCTACCCTTTCCTCATCTCTCATCTCTCAACTACCCTCTTCTCATCCCTCATCTCTCTCTTCCCTCTCAACTACCCTCTCCTCTTCTCTCATCTCTCTCTCTCTCTTCCCTCTCAACTACCCTCATGTAATCTTTCTCTCACTCAACTACCCTCTCCTCATCTCTCATCTCTCATCTCTCAACTACCCTCTTCTCATCTCTCATCTCTCTCAACCACCCTCTCCTCATCTCTCATCTCTCAACCACCCTCTCCTCATCTCTCATCTCTCAACTACCCTCTCCTCATCTCTCATCTCTCTCAACTACCCTCTCCTCATCTCTCGCTCTCCCACCACTTTTTCCCTCCTCTCTTTTGTCATCCTGTCTTTCTCCTCTCTTTCTTCTCTTCATCTCTGTGCCCGTGGTGTGAGACATAAGCAAACATTGTGGACACTGGCAGACCACAGAATCACAATTCCAAGTCTATTATTCCTTAGGGGCTGGTGGGATATTGTTTTATAGTTGTTTTATAGTCACGTTATAGTCTCCTCTATAACATTGATTTGTTTATTTGTGTGTTTGTCTGTTCCATTGACCGAATGTCTTATATAAAACACAGACAGGAATACGATGGATTTTGTTTATTGTGGTCCAGAAACCCCACGGTCAGGCTTCTGGGTTTAGTGTCGTCTCCAACGATGCACACACTCATACACACACACACTCATACACACACACACTCATACACATACACACACACACGCTGCCATTTGGTCTTAGTTAGGATTTAAGGGGACTTCCAGTCAGTGGGCCTACATCAAATGTATTTTGTTTAGTCTGTAATTGATATATTGAATATGAACTCAGTAGCAGCAGACTGTGAATGCACTGTAATGTTTGGGGAGGAGAGAGACTGTGAATGTACTGTAATGTTTGGGGAGGAGAGAGACTGAATGTACTGTAATGTTTGGGTAGGAGAGAGACTGTGAATGCACTGTAATGTTTGGGGAGGAGAGAGACTGTGAATGTACTGTAATGTTTGGGGAGGAGAGAGACTGAATGTACTGTAATGTTTGGGGAGGAGAGAGACTGTGAATGTACTGTAATGTTTGGGTAGGAGAGAGACTGTGAATGCACTGTAATGTTTGGGGAGGAGAGAGACTGTGAATGTGCTGTAATGTTTGGGTAGGAGAGAGACTGTGAATGTACTGTAATGTTTGGGTAGGAGAGAGACTGTGAATGTGCTGTAATGTTTGGGTAGGAGAGAGACTGTGAATGTACTGTAATGTTTGGGGAGGAGAGAGACTGTGAATGTGCTGTAATGTTTGGGTAGGAGAGAGACTGTGAATGTGCTGTAATGTTTGGGTAGGAGAGAGACTGTGAATGTGCTGTAATGTTTGGGTAGGAGAGAGACTGTGAATGCACTGTAATGTTTGGGGAGGAGAGAGACTGTGAATGTACTGTAATGTTTGGGGAGGAGAGAGACTGTGAATGTACTGTAATGTTTGGGGAGGAGAGAGACTGTGAATGCACTGTAATGTTTGGGGAGGAGAGAGACTGTGAATGTACTGTAATGTTTGGGGAGGAGAGAGACTGAATGCACTGTAATGTTTGGGGAGGAGAGAGACTGAATGTACTGTAATGTTTGGGGAGGAGAGAGACTGTGAATGTACTGTAATGTTTGGGTAGGAGAGAGACTGAATGTACTGTAATGTTTGGGGAGGAGAGAGACTGAATGTACTGTAATGTTTGGGGAGGAGAGAGACTGTGAATGTACTGTAATGTTTGGGTAGGAGAGAGACTGTGAATGCACTGTAATGTTTGGGGAGGAGAGAGACTGTGAATGTACTGTGATGTTTGGGGAGGAGAGAGACTGTGAATGTACTGTAATGTTTGGAGAGGAGAGAGACTGTGAATGTACTGTAATGTTTGGGGAGGAGAGAGACTGTGAATGTACTGTAATGTTTGTGAAGATATACAGTGAATTGTAAAAGTATTCAGACCTCTTTTTGTTACGTTACAGCCTTATTCAAAAATAATATGTTTATGTCCTCATCAATCTACACAATTACCACGTCATGACAAAGCAAAAACTATTTTAGAAATATTTCTAAATGTATTAGAAATGTAAAAAATGGAAATATCACATTTACATAAGTATTCAGACCCTGTACTCAGTACTTGGTTGAAACACCTTTGGCAGTGATTACAGCCTTGAGTCTTCTTGGGTATGACGCTACAAGCTTGGCACGCCTGTATTTGTGGAGTTTGTCCCATTCTTCGCTGCAGAACCTCTCAAGCTCTGCCAGGTGGGATGGGGAGCGTCGCTGCACAGATACTTTCAAGGTCTCTCCAAAGATGTTAGATCGGGTTCAAGTCCGGGCTCTTGCTGGTCCACTCAAGGACATTCAGAGACTTGTCCTGAAACCACTCCTACATTGTGTTGGATGTGTGCTTAGGGTTGTTGTCCTGTTGGAAGGTGAACCTTCGCCCCAGTCTGAGGTCTTGAGCTCTCTGGAAGAGGTTTTCATCAAGGATCTCTCTGTAATTTTCTCTGTTCATCTTTCCGTCGATCCTGACTAGTCTCCCAGTCCCTGCCGCTGAAGAACATCCCCACAGCATGATGCTGTCACCACAATGCTTCACCGTAGGGATGATGGCAGGTTTCCTCCAGACATGACATTAGGAGTTCAATCTTGATTTCATCAGACCAGAGAATCTTGTTTCTCATGGTCTGATAGTCCTTTAGGTGCCTTTTGGCAAACTCCAAGCTCGCTGTGGTGCCTTTTTCTGAGGAGTGGCTTCTGTCTGGCCACTCTACCATAAAGGCCTGATTGGTGGAGTGCTGTAGAGATGGCTGTCCTTCTGGAAGGTTCTCCCATCTCCACAGAGGAATTCTGGAGCTCTTTCAGAGTGACCATCAGGTTCTTGCTCACTTCTATGACCAAGGCCCTTCTCCTCCGATTGTTCAGTTTGACCGGGCAGCCAGCTCCAGAAAGAGTCTTGGTGGTTCCAAACATCTTCCATTTAATGATGAAGGCCACTGTGTTCATGGGGATCTTCGATGCTGCAGAAATGTTTTGGTACCCTTCCCCAGATCTGAGTGTAACGGCTGTTTGAAGAAGTGGACCAAAGCGCAGCGTGGTAAGAAGTGGACCAAAGCACAGCGTGGTAAGAAGTGGACCAAAGCGCAGCTTGGTAAGAAGTGGACCAAAGCGCAGCGTGGTAAGAAATGGACCAAAGCACAGCGTGGTAAGAAGTGGACCAAAGCGCAGCGTGGTAAGAAGTGGACCAAAGCGCAGCGTGGTAAGAAGTGGACCAAAGCGCAGCGTGGTAAGAAGTGGACCAAAGCGCAGCGTGGTAAGAAGTGGACCAAAGCGCAGCTTGGTAAGAAGTGGACCAAAGCGCAGCGTGGTAAGAAGTGGACCAAAGCGCAGCGTGGTAAGAAGTGGACCAAAGCGCAGCGTGGTAAGAAGTGGACCAAAGCGCAGCGTGGTAAGAAGTGGACCAAAGCGCAGCGTGGTAAGAAGTGGACCAAAGCGCAGCGTGGTAAGAAGTGGACCAAAGCGCAGCGTGGTAAGAAGTGGACCAAAGCGCAGCGTGGTAAGAAGTGGACCAAAGCGCAGCGTGGTAAGAAGTGGACCAAAGCGCAGCGTGGTAAGAAGTGGACCAAAGCGCAGCGTGGTAAGAAGTGGACCAAAGCGCAGCGTGGTAAGAAGTGGACCAAAGCGCAGCGTGGTAAGAAGTGGACCAAAGCGCAGCGTGGTAAGAAGTGGACCAAAGCGCAGCTTGGTAAGAAGTGGACCAAAGCGCAGCGTGGTAAGAAGTGGACCAAAGCGCAGCGTGGTAAGAAGTGGACCAAAGCGCAGCGTGGTAAGAAGTGGACCAAAGCGCAGCGTGGTAAGAAGTGGACCAAAGCGCAGCGTGGTAAGAAGTGGACCAAAGCGCAGCGTGGTAAGAAGTGGACCAAAGCGCAGCGTGGTAAGAAGTGGACCAAAGCGCAGCGTGGTAAGAAGTGGACCAAAGCGCAGCGTGGTAAGAAGTGGACCAAAGCCCAGCGTGGTAAGAAGTGGACCAAAGCCCAGCGTGGTAAGAAGTGGACCAAAGCGCAGCGTGGTAAGAAGTGGACCAAAGCCCAGCGTGGTAAGAAGTGGACCAAAGCCCAGCGTGGTAAGAAGTGGACCAAAGCCCAGCGTGGTAAGAAGTGGACCAAAGCCCAGCGTGGTAAGAAGTGGACCAAAGCCCAGCGTGGTAAGAAGTGGACCAAAGCGCAGCGTGGTAAGTGTTCATGATATTTTAATAAAACTGAACACTGAATAACAAAAACAACAAAGAGAACGAATGAAACAGTTCTGTCTGGTGCAGAAACAGAAAACAGAAAACAACTACCCACAAAACCCAGGTGGGAAAAGGCTACCTAAGTATGGTTCTCAATCAGAGACAACGATAGACAGCTGCCTCTGATTGAGAACCACACCCGGCCAAACACACAGAAATAGAAAACATAGAACACAAAGCATAGAATGCCCACCCCAACTCACGCCCTTACCACACCAAAATAGAGACATAAAAAGGATATCTAAGGTCAGGGTGTGACACTGAGCCTCGACACAATATTGTCTTGGAGCTCTACGGACAATTCCTTCGACCTCATGGCTTGGTTTTTGCTCTGACATGTACTGTCAACTGTGGGACTTTATATAGACAGTTATGTGGCTTTCCAAATCATGTCCAATCAATGAATTTACCACAGGTGGACTCCAATCAAGTTGTAGAAACATCTCAAGGATGATCAATGGAAACAGGATGCACCTGAGCTACATTTTGAGTGTCATTGCAGAGGTTCTAAGTATTTATGTAAATATGGAATTTTTTTTTTTTAATTGTATATTTACATTTATGAACATTTCAACCAAAAAACCACTGGTGTAGCTTTGTCATTATGGGGCATTGTGTGTAGATTGATGAGGGGAAAAAAATGTCATCCATTTTAGAATTAGACGGAACAAAATGTGGAAAAATCGAAGTGGGTCTGATTACTTTCCGAATGCGCTGTATGTATATAAGAAGTGATTACAGGAGGTTGGTGGACATTAATTGGGGAGGATGGGCTCGTGGTAATGGCTGGAGTAGAATAGGTGGAATGGTATTGAATACATTTAACACATGATTTCCTTGTGTTACATGCGATTCCCTGTGTTCCTTTCTAGCTTTTATTATGAGCCGTCCTCCCCTAAGCAGTCTTAACGGAAAGTGATGCTTCCTATGACTGTGAGATGTGGTTGTCTCTCTTAACTACTGTGCCTTAATATGAATACACTACTTACTGTAAGTCACTCTGGATGAGAGCGTCTGCTAAATGGCAGAAACATCTCAATGTCCTAAAGGAAGAGAACAGTGAACCTGAGTACATCAGTTTGGATTCCAGGCTAAGGGACTCCAGCAGAAACTAACACAGCAGTGAGCTATATTCAACATTCTCCTTAGTAAGACACAATCTGTGAGCTTTATGTGGAATGGGAAAGTGATGATACTGTTTCAGATAATAGGATGTATGTTACTGCTAGAGAAATGTATTGACATGGACAGTGGATTCTACTGAGGTCCCCCAAATATGCAGGCAGGTGTTATTGCTCCCCACTGCAGTGTGATTCTGTAGTTATACTGCCACCTAGTGGGCATTACAGTTCAGAGAGAATATCCTCTGATAGATGTACTTCTGTAGCTGCGTTTACACATTATTATTTTTTTAAATTGTAACCTTTATTTAACTAGGCAAGTCAGATAAGAACAAATTCTTATTTACAATGACGGCCTACACTAGCCAAACCCGGACGACGCTGGGCCAATTGTGCGCCGCCCTATGGGACTCCCAATCACTGCCAGCTGTGATACAGCCTGGATTCGAACCAGGGTGTCTGTAGTGACACCTCAAGCACTGAGATGCAGTGCCATAGACCGCTGCGCTATTCTGGGAACCTTATTCTGGGAACCCAATTCTGATAAAAAAAATTACTAATTGGTCTTCTGACCAAAGATCGGCTCTGAATTATATTTGACGTGAAAATATCTGATGTGATTGGTGAAAATACCAATTAGTGAAAATAATTATTGGAATTGGGCTTTATGTGTGAACACAGCCTTCCAATGGAGGCTTCTGAGGGGCTGGAATGGAATGGCATCAAACAGATGGATGGCATCTGCTCCAGCCATTACCACGAGCTCGTCCTCCCTAATTAAGGTGCCACCAACCTCCTGTGCAGCCTATGTGTCGCAGAGGAGTAAAGTTGTACTCATTTTATGGAATGTAAAATGTGTGATTAAGTGATCAAATTGAGACATATTACAGAACTCATTATAGACTGTCTGATTTTATAGGATTGCGGATTAAGACAAGTCAAGCTCTCACCTAATCCTATATAGTCCTTGTTGTCTGTCTGGATGAGCCTGGTGGTCTCACTCTCCTCCACGACACATCTAGTTCCAACCTGATCACTCTCAGACCTACATCTGGCCCCTCGAATAGACCCCTGCTCCATGGTTAGGCCCCTGGCAAAGACTGGAGGGGTGGTGCGTGCTCGTGTGTATGTGCGCCTGCGTGCACGTGTATGTGCGCGTGCATGTGTCAGAAAATGAAGGATTAATCATTAATTAAGACCAGCCAAGAAAAGGCCTAGGCATCACTCTAAAACCTTACTGCTAGGTGCCCAACCCTGTGGAGGGAGAGAAGGAGAGATGGAGAGAAAGAGGGAGACGGAGGGGGGTGTAGAAGAGAACGTCGTAAAAGCGGGAGCGAAGTTTGTTTAGCCATGTTGGGCTAATTGGTCTCGGCGGGCAAACTAATGGTTTTAGTTTTATGGCCGGCATCCGTTGAAAAATAACTGGGCACGAACACAGAGATGTTTGGTTTTATGCATTTTCATTAATTATTTTCATAAAACCCAGAGAAATTAACCCAGAGTGAAGTCACCTAATTTAACGCCACACTTACTGCAGCCTGAAAATTGATTAATTCAACAGATGCTCAACATGTAGGCCTATTTAACTTACCAGGTTAAATAAAGTCAATAAAGTATTGAATTACTTTTGGCATGTTTTAAAACTATGGCAAATACTGTAATTAAGTTTTACAGAAACAGAGCATTTCATATGTTTCATATTTTAAAGGATTTATATTGAACTAGAATCTAGATTGTAGCTGATCACATATTTCAACAGGGTCTGTGCCTTGCCCTCTACCATATATCAGGTTGTATATTGTGTTTTTTTAGAAACCAAGTATTTTATATTTCACATCAGATGACCGAGAACTATATTGAAGCTGATCAGCATTTTTCAACCACACACTGGTTGACATCTCTCTCTCTCTCTCAGTTGTAAGTGCACTCATATTCTTCCCCTTCACCACCAGTCCTTATTGTCCTCCTTCATCAGGCTGTGACTCAAGCATGTGACACCACCACAGTTCTCTCTCACATGGTGTTAGTCCGCCTCAATAAGCCTCAACCACCTATCAGAGGATCCCAAACCGGCCTTTCATCATTTACTTAACGAATGTTTGTTCTCCTGAGTAATCTGATCCTTGATCAGATTCTCCCAGAGAGCTGTGGTCCTCCCAGTCCTGTGGTCTAGCATGTGACCACAGCGAGAATGGCGAGAGCCAATGCCAACTGTGAGTTGACGCTGCGGGCCTGGCAAGTCACAGCTTGTCCGCCGGTAATGAAAAAACAACATGGGGTGAGGCTGGCGTGATGGAGTGAGGCCCGGGCTGGTCGTAAGCTAGCGCCAACGCAACTGTCCCTGCCACATTAGTTGGCACTGGCCGTAGTGCTGCACCAGTTGTCACGGCCCCTAATCCCGCCTGTTGAATGACCTCATCATTGCTCGACCCGGGCCTGGCCCTGAGCACTCTGCAGCGGCTGCCACCGCTCGTTACTGCCCCAGCCAGGCAGCAGTTGGCTCCTCAGCACACGCTGACAGAACATGTTGAGGTATAAACAGGCACGTGTATGAGGAGATGTAAACATGTAAACATGAATAGCCTAAATAATGAGTTATAGAAGCCAGTCTACAGAGGCTGTCAATGCTTATTCCTGTAGCAGGCAGCCGATGCTAGTCAGCACACACACATAGAACATGTGAAGGTACACACACAGACACATGTATGTGTGTGACCGAGAGACTGAAAAACAGCTTCTATCTCAAGGTCATCAGACTGTTAAACAGCCACCACTAACATTGAGTGGCTGCTGCCAACACACTGACTCAACTCCAGCCACTTTAATAATGGGAAAAGATGGGAAATATATCACTTGCCACTTTAAACAATGCTACTTAATATAATGTTTACATACCCTACATTATTTATCTCATATGTATATGTATATACTGTACTCGATATCATCTACTGCATCTTTATGTAATACATGTATCACTAGCCACTTTAAACTATGCCACTTTGTTTACATACCCTACATTACTCATCTCATATGTATATACTGTACTCGATACCATCTACTGCATATTGCCTATGACGTTCTGTACCATCACTCATTCATATATCTTTATGTACATATTCTTTATCCCTTTACACTTGTGTGTATAAGGTAGTAGTTTTGGAATTGTTAGGTTAGATTACTCGTTGGTTATAACTGCATTGTCGGAACTAGAAACACAAGCATTTCGCTACACTCGCATTAACATCTGCTAACCATGTGTATGTGACAAATAAATTTGATTTGATTGATTTGATTTGATGTGGACATATCGACACACGTGAAACACACAGACGTGTGTTTTATAGCCTTAACACGTACAGGTGGCTCTGCGGTGGTTGTCATAGCAACAGTCAACCGTTGGCTACTCAGCACACACACTGAGCATATGAGCTGGCAGGCTTCCACAAAATGCCTTTTCTACGATATACACACAACAGCATTAGGTCATATGAAACTGCTCACAACCACACACACTTAAACATGCATGTGACTAAAATAACTAGACACTTGCTCTGTTTGCACCTCCTCCACACACACACACACACACACACACACACACACACACACACACACACATCCCAGCTGTCACCACTGCAGAAACCCTACAAACACACATATGCATCCTCACAAATACACACACTCAACCACACACACACACACACCATTTTCATTCCAGTTCTGAACCTAATCTGTCCACTCTGAACCTAATCTGGTATGTGTGTGTGTGTGTGTGTGTGTGTGTGTGTGTGTGTGTGTGTGTGTGTGTGTGTGTGTGTGTGTGTGTGTGTGTGTGTGTGTGTGTGTGTGTGTGTGTGTGTGTGTGTGTCACCCTCTCACAGTGCCATGGTACCATGCAAGCTTCCAACTGAGCCCAGCAAAGTGGCACTGAGTCAGAAGGAAAGGAAAGGCATGGTCTGCTTCCCAAATGGCACCCTATTCCCTGTTAAGTGCACTCCTTTTGACCAGGGCTAATAGGGCTCTGGTCAAAAGTAGTGCACTATGTCGGGAATAGGGTGCCATTTGGGACATAACCTCATGACCTTTTACTGAGCCATTTACTGGGGCCTCCTCAGTGCTGTGAAATATTACTGCCACCTAAAACACAATCTGCTTAGAATCTACTCCTAGAGGAAAGAGAGGAGTGAACACAACACCTTTGACATGCCTTGTACTTTATTATCTTCTCCTTCGTCTTTCTCTTTCTTTCTGTCTATCTCAATCCATCTCTTAGTCTATTTTACCCAGCGATGAAGCCTGTAACATAGCCGTCACTCCGTATGTAATCTGGCCTGTGCTTTACCCTGCATTTCTCCCTGCTGTTTGCTTGTGTACTCTCCCTGTCACCACATCGCTCGGCAACCGTTAGCGGCTAGTGCCATGTGTGAGGTCACAAATCACGTCACCTCTGCAACGGGAGACGGTGACACTGACACTTTCAGGAAGCACCATGGGTGTGGGGGATTTATGGCAGTGGGGCCCCGGGAAGCCCTGAATGCAGAGAATGACCCCATTAAGAGGTGACTGGCATCTCTCCTATCCCTCCTTGTAGAGGAGACAACAAGTGGTGGTTAGCACAAGTCGATAAATCAGAAAGAGATTTATCTGAGAGAGAGAGACACAGAGAGAGAGCGAGAGAGCGCGAGAGCAAGAGAGTGAGAGAGAGTGAGGGAGAGAGAGTGAGGGAGAGCGAGAGAGAAAACGAGAGAACAAGAGAGAGAGAGAGAACAAGAGAGAATAAGAACGAGAGTAAAAGAGAGAGCTGAATAAATGCGTAGCAGATATATTTTCCCCTTGATGATAATTCTGCCACTATTTGAGTTTTTCTTCCTGGTACCCAGGCTGTTGCCTACCTGTCCATGGAGTATTGAGCATGTATTACTCTCAACACCTCAGATTAGGCCCCAGCTACAGCTCTCTGAGGCCTCCTGCTGGGTTACTGTTAAATACAACATGAAAAGCCCAGGCCTATTTAAAAAGTGCCAAAGCAGGGAGGATTGCCATGTTGCACTAGGCTACATTATTGTCATTATGTTGGTGTATGAGACTGCAACTGACACAATGGCAAGTCTAAGGGTACGTCCGAAATGGCACCTCATTCCCTTCATAGAGCCCTGGGCCCTAGTCAGACGTAGGGCACTATACAGTGTAGGAATATACCAACTAATATACCACCTATCCCTGGTCAGACGTAGGGCACTATACAGTATGGGAATATACCAACTAATATACCACCTATCCCTGGTCAGATGTAGGGCACTATACAGTGTAGAAATATACCACCTAATATACCACCTAGCCCTGGTCAGACGTAGGGCACTATACAGTGTAGAAATATACCACCTAATATACCACCTAGCCCTGGTCAGATGTAGGGCACTATACAGTATAGGAATATACCACCTATTATACCACCTAGCCCTGGTCAGATGTAGGGCACTATACAGTATGGGAATATACCACCTATTATACCACCTATCCCTGGTCAGACGTAGGGCACTATACAGTGTAGAAATATACCACCTAATATACCACCTAGCCCTGGTCAGACGTAGGGCACTATACAGTGTAGAAATATACCACCTAATATACCACCTATCACTGGTCAGATGTAGGGCACTATACAGTATGGGAATATACCACCTAGCCCTGGTCAGACGTAGGGCACTATACAGTATGGGAATATACCACCTAATATACCACCTAGCCCTGGTCAGACGTAGGGCACTATACAGTGTAGAAATATACCACCTAATATACCACCTAGCCCTGGTCAGATGTAGGGCACTATACAGTGTAGGAATATACCACCTATTATACCACCTAGCCCTGGTCAGATGTAGGGCACTATACAGTGTGGGAATATACCACCTAATATACCACCTATCCCTGGTCAGATGTAGGGCACTATACAGTATGGGAATATACCACCTATCCCTGGTCAGATGTAGGGCACTATACAGTATGGGAATATACCACCTATCCCTGGTCAGATGTAGGGCACTATACAGTGTAGGAATATACCACCTAATATACCACCTATCCCTGGTCAGATGTAGGGCACTATACAGTGTAGGAATATACCACCTAATATACCACCTATCCCTGGTCAGATGTAGGGCACTATACAGTGTGGGAATATACCACCTAATATACCACCTATCCCTGGTCAGATGTAGGGCACTATACAGTATGGGAATATACCACCTATCCCTGGTCAGACGTAGGGCACTATACAGTATGGGAATATACCACCTAATATACCACCTAGCCCTAGTCAGACGTAGGGCACTATACAGTGTAGAAATATACCACCTAATATACCACCTAGCCCTAGTCAGACGTAGGGCACTATACAGTATGGGAATATACCACCTAATATACCACCTAGCCCTAGTCAGACGTAGGGCACTATACAGTGTAGAAATATACCACCTAATATACCACCTAGCCCTAGTCAGACGTAGGGCACTATACAGTGTAGAAATATACCACCTAATATACCACCTAGCCCTGGTCAGACGTAGGGCACTATACAGTATGGGAATATACCACCTAATATACCACCTAGCCCTGGTCAGACGTAGGGCACTATACAGTGTAGGAATATACCACCTAATATACCACCTAATATACCACCTATCCCTGGTCAGATGTAGGGCACTATACAGTGTAGAAATATACCACCTAATATACCACCTAATATACCACCTATCCCTGGTCAGATGTAGGGCACTATACAGTATAGGAATATACCACCTAATATACCACCTAGCCCTGGTCAGATGTAGGGCACTATACAGTATGGGAATATACCAACTAATATACCACCTAGCCCTAGTCAGACGTAGGGCACTATACAGTGTAGAAATATACCACCTAATATACCACCTAGCCCTGGTCAGATGTAGGGCACTATACAGTGTAGGAATATACCACCTAATATACCACCTAGCCCTGGTCAGATGTAGGGCACTATACAGTGTAGGAATATACCACCTAATATACCACCTAGCCCTAGTCAGACGTAGGGCACTATACAGTGTAGAAATATACCACCTAATATACCACCTAGCCCTAGTCAGACGTAGGGCACTATACAGTGTAGGAATATACCAACTAATATACCACCTAGCCCTAGTCAGACGTAGGGCACTATACAGTGTAGAAATATACCACCTAATATACCACCTATCCCTGGTCAGATGTAGGGCACTATACAGTATGGGAATATACCACCTATTATACCACCTAGCCCTGGTCAGACGTAGGGCACTATACAGTGTAGGAATATACCACCTAATATACCACCTATCCCTGGTCAGATGTAGGGCACTATACAGTGTAGGAATATACCACCTATCCCTGGTCAGATGTAGGGCACTATACAGTGTAGGAATATACCACCTAATATACCACCTAGCCCTGGTCAGACGTAGGGCACTATACAGTGTAGAAATATACCACCTAATATACCACCTATCCCTGGTCAGATGTAGGGCACTATACAGTATGGGAATATACCACCTATTATACCACCTATCCCTGGTCAGACGTAGGGCACTATACAGTGTAGGAATATACCACCTAATATACCACCTATCCCTGGTCAGATGTAGGGCACTATACAGTGTAGAAATATACCACCTAATATACCACCTATCCCTGGTCAGATGTAGGGCACTATACAGTATGGGAATATACCAACTAATATACCACCTATCCCTGGTCAGATGTAGGGCACTATACAGTATGGGAATATACCACCTAATATACCACCTATCCCTGGTCAGATGTAGGGCACTATACAGTATGGGAATATACCACCTAATATACCACCTAGCCCTGGTCAGACGTAGGGCACTATACAGTATGGGAATATACCATCTATTATACCACCTATCCCTGGTCAGATGTAGGGCACTATACAGTGTAGGAATATACCATCTATTATACCATCTATCCCTGGTCAGATGTAGGGCACTATACAGTATGGGAATATACCATCTATTATACCACCTATCCCTGGTCAGATGTAGGGCACTATACAGTGTAGGAATATACCATCTATTATACCACCTAGCCCTGGTCAGATGTAGGGCACTATACAGTATGGGAATATACCATCTATTATACCACCTAGCCCTGGTCAGACGTAGGGCACTATACAGTGTAGGAATATACCACCTAATATACCACCTAGCCCTAGTCAGACGTAGGGCACTATACAGTGTAGAAATATACCACCTAATATACCACCTAGCCCTGGTCAGACGTAGGGCACTATACAGTATGGGAATATACCACCTAATATACCACCTAGCCCTAGTCAGACGTAGGGCACTATACAGTGTAGGAATATACCAACTAATATACCACCTAGCCCTGGTCAGACGTAGGGCACTATACAGTATGGGAATATACCACCTAATATACCACCTAATATACCACCTATCCCTGGTCAGATGTAGGGCACTATACAGTATAGGAATATACCACCTAATATACCACCTATCCCTGGTCAGATGTAGGGCACTATACAGTATAGGAATATACCACCTAATATACCACCTATCCCTGGTCAGATGTAGGGCACTATACCGTGTAGGAATATACCACCTAATATACCACCTATCCCTGGTCAGACGTAGGGCACTATACAGTGTAGAAATATACCACCTAATATACCACCTAGCCCTGGTCAGATGTAGGGCACTATACAGTATGGGAATATACCACCTAATATACCACCTAGCCCTGGTCAGATGTAGGGCACTATACAGTGTAGAAATATACCACCTAATATACCACCTATCCCTGGTCAGATGTAGGGCACTATACAGTGTAGAAATATACCACCTAATATACCACCTATCCCTGGTCAGATGTAGGGCACTATACAGTGTAGAAATATACCACCTAATATACCACCTAGCCCTGGTCAGACGTAGGGCACTATACAGTATGGGAATATACCACCTAATATACCACCTATCCCTGGTCAGATGTAGGGCACTATACAGTATGGGAATATACCACCTAATATACCACCTATCCCTGGTCAGATGTAGGGCACTATACAGTATGGGAATATACCATCTATTATACCACCTATCCCTGGTCAGATGTAGGGCACTATACAGTATGGGAATATACCACCTAATATACCACCTATCCCTGGTCAGATGTAGGGCACTATACAGTGTAGAAATATACCACCTAATATACCACCTAGCCCTGGTCAGATGTAGGGCACTATACAGTATGGGAATATACCATCTATTATACCACCTATTCACTGGAGAAGGGGAAAGAGTTTAAATATCACACCAGTGTGATGTTGTTATTGGCTTGGTATCTGTGGGGTATATCAGTCAAATAGAGTGGCTGAAAATAACATAGTAAAAATTATGACATATAACACAACCCGTGGCTCTACCAGTCAAAATGAATTACTAATCTGCTAGTGTACATGGATCAAGTAGATCCATTCCACTCCACTAGCTTTATTGATTGTGTTTTGATCCAGTCCTGAGCTCTGCCTGGGCTCCTGAGCTGTCATTATTCTTAGTACGGTGCTACTTTAAAGTCCCATACAGTATATATGTATGTGTGAAGGTGATGTCATGAAAACAGTTGAATGTTTTATGAGTCAAGTAATAGCATGGAAAACAATCCCATGGAGAGTTTGTTAAAACTGCTTTGCCATGGCTTTGAAGCTGGTCTTTCTATTCTTATTATTGATCTAATTTTGGTCTCTCTCTCTCTCTCTCTCTCTCTCTCTCTCTCTCTCTCTCGCTCCTCTCCATCTCTCCTCTCTTTCTCTCTCGCTCTCTCTCTCTCTCGCTCCTCTCCATTTCTCTCTCTCTCTCGCTCCTCTCGCTCCTCTCCATCTCTCTCTCTCGCTCCTCTCCATCTCTCTCTTTCGCTCTCTCTCTCTCTCGCTCTCTCTTTCTCCTCTCATCTCTCTCTCCTCTCCATCTCTCTCTCTCTCTCTATCTCTCACCCTCTTCATCTCTCTATCTCACACTCCTCTCCATCTCTCTCTCTCCCACTCCTCTCCATCTCTCTCTCCTCTCCATCTCTTTCTTTCCTCTCCATCTCTCTCTCTCCCTCTCTCTCTATCTAAATCCATCTGTTAGCCTATCTTACCCAACGTTAATTAAAGCCTGTAACATAACCACCACTCTGTATGTAATCTGGCCTGTGTTACGCGTTTTTCCCTGCTGTTTGTTTGTGTACTCTCCCTTTCTCCACCATTTAGCTTTCGCCCCCTTTCACCAAACACATGTTACTACCTGGAAACACCATTTGAGCTGAGTCTCAAACAACAATAACACATACCATGCTAAAAGACTAAGGCCAACAGTAATAGCGTTTTAATTGAAACCCCAAGTCACCCTTCCCCCTTTCTCTGTCTCTGGTAATCTTTGTTCTCTCTATCCACTTCAAGACACCCAAGGAATAGAATGAGCTCGAGAAGGAGGGAGAGAGTGAGTGTCCGGCAGTCCAGTGGTGGTCACCCTGCCAAGCACTGACTGAGAGTCGTAGGAGAGGGGCATGCACTGGCAGGTTGCCCCTCGGCCCTCGCACCACTTGGTACTGTAGGGGCAGCTGAGGGAGTGAGTGAAGTGAGTGAAGATTAAAATGCTACCCCTCCCCCCTCACACCCCCCAACACTTGATAGGTCTTTGGGTGGGGTGGGTGAGCGGCTGGCCCGGGCGGCTGCAGGGCCCTTCAAGCCCCTCTTAACCCACGCTCAGGGCACCTGACCCTGGGTAAACTTACACATGCCTGAGGCTCTCTGGACGTAGATGGACGTGCTGTGTGTTGTGACACCGAGTGTGTTCTGACCTCACAGCAACGGGTATGGCACACTGCCCCTATGTCCCCCATCACTTCCAAATCAACGTTTCTAGTACCCAAGCACCTGACCAAGGACCTGCTGGCATTCGTTACTGTCGAAAACACCTGGGTTCAATTACAATTTGATATCTTTCAAACACTCTTAGCGTTTGCTTTAGCCTGCCTGGAGTGCCATGTGGGCGGTTTCTACACCAGTCAAGCTCAATCAAGAACAGATAATGCATTTGAAATGATGTAAAATATTGTTTGGACCCAGGTCTGATGTTTCAGGGTGTTGGTGGTGATATTGTCATGGGCAACACTTCACGTCCAAGGTGTGGCTAGTGTGATGTTAAACTGTGGGAGTAATGATAGTATTATCTGTGGTGTGTTTGAGCACAAACAACATAATGTTGTGTCCCAGTTATCACATTGACATCAAAATGAAATAAAAACATGACACTCAAGCTGGTCTCTTATAACTCTAAGGAGTTGTGCACACGCATGCTGAAACACATGCACACGCATGGCAATTAAACGCCTGTATTCAGGAGTACACTCACAGGTCATATTGAACACGCCTTGACAAGGCTGGTCATTTCTCTAGGAGCATGGATCAATTCCAGGCCGCCCTTTTTCTCTCATCACTCCTTCCCTCCTGCTTTCCTCCTTGCCTCTAAAATGTCCAGCTGTTCCAAGTGGAGACAGCTGCGTTTGGAGTGGAACCAATCAGCTGTCAGAGGAGAGAGAGGGGTGACGGAGAGGTGGGGGATGAAGGTTTAGGGGGGGATGTGGTCCCAGGGAGAGGCCTCTGGCTCTGTCCCCCTCTCTGAGGTAGTGGTGGTGGGGGGAGGGAGGGAGGGAGAGGGTGGTGTGTTGGAGCAAGGGAGGGTGGAGGTCTAAAAATGCTGACAGACAGCAGTTTTGAGGCCAAGGAGAGGTGGGGCTGCCAGCTGTCCTTGTGAGTCCAGACAGTCCCTCTCGTCCCTCTCACTAGACCGTTGAGTTGGGCAGCAGGGTCA
>NC_143034.1:67971370-68118870 GCF_057628025.1 Oncorhynchus mykiss | reverse complement strand
CAAAAATCCAGAAAACCACATTGTATGATTTTTAAGTAATTCATTTGTATTTTATTTATGATAATGCTGTAAGAGCTGTTCGAAAAGTCCTCCTAAAATGTCAATATGTTTTGATCGGATGGAGTTTTGTTCTGCCTAGCAGTAAATGAGTTAATAGACCAATAAGAAAGAGAGTTCCAAACCTCTCTGCCAATAACAGCTAGTTTTCAGTTTTCCCCTTCCCAGGAGTCTGCAGACCCCACTCTGAGAACCCCTGCTCTAGCGTTTCTAGCCCAGGACTAAGAGCGTCTGGGGTTCAGTATAGACTTGGGATAACCACATGTGAAAAGGCCTTTTGAAGCTAGCCTGCTGGTAGCAGGCCTGTTTGAGCTTCAGCCTGACTCCTTGGTCATGTCCGTTGTCATGCCAAACTCCACTAACAATGTATGGCACAACGTGACGACGCAAGTCAGTAGAGCTGGCTGTAAAGCACAGAGAATTATATACACATCCCACTGTGGCCACACTGGTTGTATCAATGCTGTTTGCATGTCATTTCAATGAAATGACGTTGAACCAACGCTGAATAGACGTTAAATTAACGTCTGTGCCCAGTGAGTACTGGGGAATTCAGCTACTTCAGCCAGTAAAGCCACTTGTTATTCTGTCCAGTAACAAAAAGGACAAGAAGGCAGCATTCCTATTCTGTGGCTGAAGGCCAGGACCACTGCCTTGATCCTGCGCCAGAGCAGCCAGAGTTCAGAGACATTTTCAGTGCCGTTTCCAGTAAAGCATTTAACTACGAATAATAATAATATTCAGTTCAGCATGACCAGTGGTGTAAAGTACTTAAGTAAAAATACTTTAAAGTACTACTTAAGTAGTTTTTTGGGGTACCTGTACTTTGCTTTACTATTCATATTTTTGACAACTTTTACTTCACTACATTCCTAAAGAAAATGATGTACTTTTTACTCCATACATTTTCCTTGACACCCAAAAGTACTCGTTGCATGTTGAGTGCTTAGCAGGACAGGAATATGATCCAATTCACGTACTTATCAAGAGAACATCCCTGGTCATCTCTACTGCCTCTGATCTGGCTGACTCACTGAACACATATGCATCGTTTGTAAATGATGTCTGAGTGTTAATGTGTACACCTGGCTATCCGTACATTTTAAAAACAAGAAAATAGTGCCGTATGTTCTAGATTTATATAAGGAATGTGAAATGATTTATACTTTTACTTTTGATACTTTGATACTTAAGTATATTTAGAACCAACTACGTTAAGACTTTTACTCAAGTAGTATTTTACTGGTGACTTTCACATTTACTTGAGTAACTTTCTATTAAGGTATCTATACTTTTACTCAAGTATGACAACTGGGTAGTTTTTCCACCACTGAGCATGACTGACCTAAATCTGTCCAGAGTCAAAGTCACACTTAGAATTGAGAGCCTCGACTGGCTGGTTGCGCTCCCTCTCTCTTCTGTTCTCTCTCTCTCTCTCTCTCTTCTGTTCTCTCTCTCTCTGTCTTCTGTTCTCTCTCTCTCTCTCTCAGCCTTTTCACACTATTGTGCCAATCTGAACCATACTGCGTTAGTTCATCAAATGTTTCCAGCATAATTCCAGTAGGCCAGCGCAGTAGAGCTCACCTCAGTTTGGCTGGGTTGTAGAATAGAGGATATCAGACAAAGCTGTACTGACTAACACGTTCAATAGAGGACATAGTTACAGTACATTCACACACAATAAGCTGCAACATATTCAGGACAAAGGCAAAAGCAGGAGAAAGGGCTGATCCATGCCATTGCATGTCTATCCTACTACACTAGACATGTAACCATAGAGCTGAGGCTGACCTGTGAGTGGAGAGAGTCTGCGTCTTTATTGGCACCCTTTTCCCTATATAGTGCACTACATATGACCCGGGTTCTGGTCAAAAGTAGTGCACTATATATGGAATAGGGTGCCATTTGGGATGCAGACCGAGTCTTTGGCACTGAAAGGTTATGTATCTGATTTCTCTTTATGCATAGACACATTTAACACCATGCTAGATGCCATTGGTGTTCTATGGGACTGGATCAATACTTGGCTAATCAATGACACTTTTCTCAATGGGAGAGCCCGTTCAAAACAGGCACCGCTCCAGACTGAAGACCAGACTCCCTTCTCTACCTCTGTTCACGTGTATGTGCATTCTAATCTATATCCATTTAACTCTCTCTACGCATCCAGAGATACACTGTAGTAGTCAAGACAACCGTCAATATGTTAGTTCTATCATCAAGACAACCGTCAATATGTTAGTTCTATCGTCAAGACAACCATCAATATGTTAGTTCTATCATCAAGACAACCGTCAATATGTCAGTTATATCATCAAGACAACCATCAATATGTTAGTTCTATCATCAAGACAACCATCAATATGTTAGTTCTATCATCAAGACAACCATCAATATGTTAGTTCTATCATCAAGACAACCATCAATATGTTAGTTCTATCATCAAGACAACCATCAATATGTTAGTTCTATCATCAAGACAACCATCAATATGTTATATCGTCAAGACAACCATCAATATGTTAGTTCTATCATCAAGACAACCATCAATATGTTAGTTCTATCATCAAGACAACCATCAATATGTTAGTTCTATCATCAAGACAACCATCAATATGTTATATCGTCAAGACAACCATCAATATGTTATATCGTCAAGACAACCATCAATATGTTAGTTCTATCATCAAGACAACCATCAATATGTTAGTTCTATCATCAAGACAACCATCAATATGTTAGTTCTATCATCAAGACAACCATCAATATGTTAGTTCTATCATCAAGACAACCATCAATATGTCAGTTCAATCATCAAGACAACCATCAATCTGTTATATCGTCAAGACAACCATCAATATGTTAGTTCTATCATCAAGACAACCATCAATATGTTAGTTCTATCATCAAGACAACCATCAATATGTTAGTTCTATCATCAAGACAACCATCAATATGTTAGTTCTATCATCAAGACAACCATCAATATGTTAGTTCTATCATCAAGACAACCGTCAATATGTCAGTTCAATCATCAAGACAACCATCAATATGTTATATCGTCAAGACAACCATCAATATGTTATATCGTCAAGACAACCATCAATATGTTAGTTCTATCATCAAGACAACCATCAATATGTTAGTTCTATCATCAAGACAACCATCAATATGTTAGTTCTATCATCAAGACAACCATCAATATGTCAGTTCTATCATCAAGACAACCATCAATATGTCAGTTCAATCATCAAGACAACCATCAATCTGTTATATCGTCAAGACAACCATCAATATGTTAGTTCTATCATCAAGACAACCATCAATATGTTAGTTCTATCATCAAGACAACCATCAATATGTTAGTTCTATCATCAAGACAACCATCAATATGTTAGTTCTATCATCAAGACAACCATCAATATGTTAGTTCTATCATCAAGACAACCATCAATATGTTAGTTCTATCATCAAGACAACCATCAATATGTTAGTTCTATCATCAAGACAACCATCAATCTGTTATATCGTCAAGACAACCATCAATATGTTAGTTCAATCATCAAGACAACCATCAATATGTTAGTTCTATCATCAAGACAACCATCAATATGTTAGTTCTATCATCAAGACAACCATCAATATGTCAGTTCTATCATCAAGACAACCATCAATATGTTATATCATCAAGACAACCATCAATATGTCAGTTCAATCATCAAGACAACCATCAATATGTTAGTTCTATCATCAAGACAACCATCAATATGTTAGTTCTATCATCAAGACAACCATCAATCTGTTATATCGTCAAGACAACCATCAATATGTTATATCGTCAAGACAACCATCAATATGTTAGTTCTATCATCAAGACAACCATCAATATGTTAGTTCAATCATCAAGACAACCATCAATCTGTTATATCGTCAAGACAACCATCAATATGTTAGTTCTATCGTCAAGACAACCATCAATATGTTAGTTCTATCATCAAGACAACCATCAATCTGTTATATCGTCAAGACAACCATCAATATGTTAGTTCAATCATCAAGACAACCATCAATCTGTTATATCGTCAAGACAACCATCAATATGTTAGTTCTATCATCAAGACAACCATCAATATGTTAGTTCTATCATCAAGACAACCATCAATATGTTAGTTCAATCATCAAGACAACCATCAATATGTTATATCGTCAAGACAACCGTCAATATGTCAGTTCAATCATCAAGACAACCATCAATATGTTAGTTCTATCATCAAGACAACCATCAATATGTTAGTTCTATCATCAAGACAACCATCAATATGTCAGTTCAATCATCAAGACAACCATCAATATGTTAGTTCTATCGTCAAGACAACCATCAATATGTCAGTTCTATCATCAAGACAACCATCAATATGTTAGTTCTATCATCAAGACAACCATCAATATGTCAGTTCTATCATCAAGACAACCATCAATATGTTAGTTATATCATCAAGACAACCATCAATATGTTAGTTCTATCATCAAGACAACCATCAATATGTCAGTTCTATCATCAAGACAACCATCAATATGTTATATCGTCAAGACAACCATCAATATGTTAGTTCTATCGTCAAGACAACCATCAATATGTCAGTTCAATCATCAAGACAACCATCAATATGTCAGTTCAATCATCAAGACAACCATCAATATGTTATATCGTCAAGACAACCATCAATATGTTAGTTATATCGTCAAGACAACCATCAATATGTTCCATTATCAAGACAATCAGCCCAAGTGGTGGTCTCAGTAACACTGTGTAGCCTCGCCTATTCATTCTCAGAACATCTATTGAGAGAAGCTAGATGAGTACACTGCCTCTATTCCCTAATGACACAAACCTGTACAGATCCTTTTAAAACACTGATTCATCAGTACGAAATGAGGATGGTCCAATCAAATCAATGCCATTAATAAATCCTCACCACCGCAAGAGAGGGTTTCCCAGATCACAGAGCAGTTTCCTCATTTTTCAGGAACATTGAGGAAAGAGAGGAAAGGATGGAAAACCGGTCTTGGTGTGTGTTTGCGTGTGTGTGTGTTTGCGTGTGTGTGTTTGCTTGCGTATGTGTTGGTGTTTGTGTGTGTGTGTGTGTGTTTGTGTGTGTGTGTGTGTGTTTGTCGTGCTGCAGTAGTCCCAGTCTCCTCCAGTGGTCAGTCACAACGGGGTATTCCACGAGAGATGAGAAAAATGGTGAGGCGGGAGTGGGAAATGTTTGAATGGTAATAGTAATGTGAGGGAAGGAGGGTTGTCTCCCCCTGAGACAGCTGTCTGTCTGTCAGGGTCGAGGGAGGAGAGGGAGAGGAGGAAAGAGAGGGAGGAGAGGGAGAGGAGGAAAGAGAGGGAGGGAGACGCGGAGAGAGAGGGAAGAGAGGAGAGAGAGGAGAGAGAGAGGAGGGAGAGGAGGAGAGGGAGAGGAGGAGAGAGCGGGAAGAGAGAGGAGAGGAGGAGAGGGAGAGGAGGAGAGAGAGGGAGAGGAGGAGAGAGAGGGAGGAGAGGGAGAGGAGGAGAGGAGGAAAGAGAGGAGAGAGAGGAGGAGAGAGAGAGAGGAGGAAAGAGAGGGAGGGAGACACGGAGAGAGAGGGAAGAGAGGAGAGAGAGGAGAGAGAGGGAGAGGAGGAGAGAGAGGGAGGAGAGGGAGAGGAGGAGAGAGAGGGAGGAGAGAGAGGGAGGAGAGGGAGAGGAGGAGAGAGAGGGAGAGAGAGGGAGAGGGAAATTCTCAGAAGAGCAGATGGAAACGGGTAACACACAAGTGAGAGCCTTTTTCCATGCTCCAGCTCTCCAGTTCTCTGCTCCACTCGCTCAAGGCACTGAAAAGGGGACGGGAGGGGTCCCTCAGAGTGGAGTGTCACCAAGTCAAAGTGTCCCTCGGTGGAATGTCCCCCCAGCAGTAATGTCCTTCATTTATCCCATCCTGTCCCCTGCTCGCTCTCTCTCTTTCTCTCTCTGTGAGAGAGGAGCTGAGGTCCTACGACTGCAGAAAAACTGACAGAGGTCAATGCTCATAGTCACACTACAGTGTGTCAGGTGTGCAGTGCAGTCACTCACTCAGCTCTCTCCACTCAGCTCTCTCCACTCCACTCTCAGAATGGCTGCATGGAGAAAAACATGTCTTTATGTCCCTTTTTCACTGCAAGGATTATACCGGTGCTGGACCTGAAAACTCAGACTTTTGTGTTACCAATGGCTGAGGCAGAGACATGGTTTCCTTTGGGCCTTTATAACTCCATGTGGAATATTCTCCTCCTTGGTCTGTATTCCACAGTCTAGAATAGTAGTCTTTTCTGTGCCTCAGAAAGGCACAAAGGCACAGACAATGACTTACTACTGTAATACTGAAGGGACTGGTCACTCTGTTCTAGTGTAATAGTGTAGATGTGTGATTTCTTTGTTCCATACATTATTTCTTGTGTTCTTACACTGGAAAAAGTCCACAGGTTCTGTACATACTCTTTCGGCCCAGTAGAATGTCTTTCTTGAACACACACACATACACACACTTACACAAATACACACAAATAAACACATAATTTTCCTGCCCTCTCCTGCTCCTCTCCTCGTCCCTCTACCACCAGCTGGCAGTAAGATCCTGGCGGACTCAGGTTCCACTCTCCTGTTGCGTAAAAAAAGCCCCAACACATTGCTGCAGTGTCACAGGACGAGTGAATGACGCGGGGCACTGACGCGGGTGCACTCCTCTTTCGGCCCGGTGTCGAGTTGCCGTCGCTGGCCCACTTTTCACCGGTCGGTCGGCTTGTCACCTGTCCTGGCTGGGAGGAATGTCGCGACTGACGAGGCCGGTGACGGCAGCACTGACTCCGGCAGCAGCTCGGCATAGCGGATTAAGTGTCTGTGAGGCTCCCGCTGCGTGTGTCAATGTGTGTGAGGGGGTCTCAGGGTGTGTGTGTGCATGTCTCCTGAGAGGTTGTTTTGACACTGGACACCTGCTGTCCGACTGTAAAAGCGCGTGTGTGTGAGGAGGTGGTGAACCCGCATGCCAGACCCATCCGTCTCTCCCTCTGTCTCTCTCTCCTCAGAGTTCCACAGGTACTGCCTCCGCCCGTCTGTCTGTCCGTCCGTGAACCCTGAGCCCTCATCCTCGCCACACCTCTTCCTGAGTCCTCATCCTCCTCCTCTTCACACCACTTCCTGTGTCCTCGTCCTCTCCACACCTCTTCCTGAGTCCTTGTTTTTCTCCTCTCCACACCTCTTCCTGAGTCCTTATCCTCCTCCTCTCCACACCTCTTCCTGAGTCCTCCTCTCCACACCTCTTCCTGAGTCCTTGTCCTCCTCCTCCACACCTCTTCCTGAGTCCTTATCCTCCTCCTCTCCACACCTATTCCCGAGCTATGAGCTGAGCCAAGAGCAGCCAGGCTCCATAAAGACTAGGGAGGGCTGGTGGTGGTGGCTAGCCCATCCCCCTGGCGGTGCTCCCTTCCTGGGGCTTCTCTCCTCTCATGTCCCTGTGTGGTCAGAATATCCCAGGCTCCAGGTGTTCCTCACAAGGGGCACTGCTCTGAGGTAAAGGAGCTCCCTCCTCCTCCTCCTCCGGCTCCTGAAGCCCTCTCTTTCTTTTTCCTCTTCTTTCTCTTGTGGACCGTCCAGCAGGCGGCGGCGGTCAGGGTCAGCACCAGTCCGGCTATAAGCAACACTACCGTCACCACTTTGGTCAGGGGCAGGTCATTGTATGTGTAAGTAACAGCTGTGCCCGACACACCGATCACCAACGAGATGATGCCAAAGGGGAAGATGCAGCGATACCAGGACTTCTCCATGCCGCCCGTGGCCTGGGAAAGGCGCTCCAGACTGGATAGGACCTCTGGGCCTTTGGGCCCCTGGGCTTCCAGCTGGCTCAATGACTGATTGTCTTGTCCAGGGGTCGGGGCTCCTGGGGGCTGGGTTGGAGGCTGGCAGGCCAGTTTGCTAGTGGTGCAGCCCATCCTGTTGGACTAACCCGGCCTTCCGCAGGGGGAGAGGAGGTGGAGGCTGGAGGTGCAGACCAGGCAGCAGATCCTCCTGGAGCTGCCTCTGCCTCAGCTATCTTCTCCTCAGTAGTAGTCAGCACTGGCCTGAAGCAAGAAATAGAGACAACCAGAGGAGGTTTCTCTGTCTCAGAGCACAGAGGAGAAAGGGAGGAATAGGTAGAGTGGGAGGTATTGTGAGGTTTTGGTCATAAAGCGCAGAAATCCTACTCACACTCTCCCTGTCTCTTCCTCCCTCTCTCTCTGTCTCTCTGCTGCGTCTGCCCTGCTTGCTGCTGATTCTCTGGCTGCACATTGTACACTCTGCTGCCGGGACTGTAGGGGGATATATAAGGGGCCAGCGGAGGGGGTGGAGCCAGGGAGAGGAAAGTGGGCGGAACAAAGCCTCAGATTGGCCGCAGCACATGTGATGTCAAAGACCGGGGCAGGGAGGAATGGGGAGTGGTGGGAGAACAGGAAGCGGGAGGAGAGAAGAGGAAGGGGGAAGGGAGAAGAGGAGAAGAACAGTTTAACTGCTCCCTCTCCGTCTCGTCTCTCTCCATCCTTCCTCTCCTTTATTCTCTTTTTATCTCCATGCGGTAGAGAGAAAGTATCCCCTGGAGAATAGAAGAAACACCTACTGCTACGTTTTCTGCAGGGAGGGGAGCACGACTGCCAGGATTCAACTATAGAAAAGATACCAGCAGAGTGAGGTAGAGATAGCGTTTCTGTTTGATCAGAGTAGAGAGAGGAAGGGGAGTGTTTGGAGCGTCTGCCACCTCTCTCTCTCACACACACCTCGCCGCAACGGCACAGCTGTATCACGCTCGACATACTAATTATACAACAACGGCATTCCCACTGCACCCTGCCACAACACAGAGGGACACGCACACAGATACATTTAGAAACACATTCACAGACAGACATACAGTCCATATATGAAAACCTATATTTATACCAACAAGATATCACAGTCCGACTTCATGCCCCAACGTCAAACGTTTATTTTTGACGAGTAAACTGACTCTCCCAACGTTCTGTGACAAACACAGAAACAACTCTAGTGTGAAGTGTAGGCATTCATTCTGACTGGGTTAATTAGGGGTGAAGGTTTGGGATAGGGATGAAACAGAGACAACTCTGACTTGGTATATTGTTGTGGACGGATGGTGGAGTGGCGATGAGCTCCTGCTCTGTAGACTGTGGGTTGAATCCCAGTACAGGGATCTTGGGCTGGTTCTGACAGTGTCTCCCGACATCCAGTGGACCTGCACAAATGTCGAATTTCGCCTTGGATCTGGAGTGATCCTTCTGATTTCTACACAGATGCACGTAATAGTAAACACACTCAGCACCCATTCCTCCTCCTCCTCCGCCCACACACACGACGCAGCACCCTTTCCTCCTCCTCCACACACACGTACACAAAGCCTCCTGCCAAATGGCTAAATGGGATAAAGGCTACGTATGAATGACAGAGAGGCTAATCTCCTCTATACCACCAGGACCAGCCTCCGGAGACTTCAGCCTCTCTTCAAATGAAATCAATCCTGACAGCTCTGCCTCCCTAAGTCCTCTCCCAGCTCACCTAAACCTAGTTACAGAAAGATGCTTCACTACTGGTGGGTAAGGCTCTACTGGGATGACATTCTAACCAGTTTAAATATTGTTTCATTTAGAATACACGCTCATGGGATGAGTAGAAGACTGATTTGAATAATACATTAAACTCTATGGGATGGGATATATTCATTCAACTATGAATATTGTAAGCATGATTCTAATGAATGATTAGAACAGATAGTAGTTTTGTGTGTGGATGTGAGCTCCTTGATATGCAGGAGGAATGACAGTGTCATTTTAACTAAATTAACCATGTCATGCTAATCAGGAATGTCTCGTCTTAAAGCCGTCTACAAAGAGCCACACCATATGGTCCCAGACGTCTCCTCCAATGTGAACATGCTTATTTGTGCACAGTGTGTGTGTTTGTGTGTGTGTGTGTGTATGTACACTTGAAGTGGGAAGTTTACATACACCTTATCCAAATACATTTAAACTCAGTAAAAAAAGTCCCTGTCTTAGGTCAGTTAGGATCACCACTTAATTTTAAGAATGTGAAATGTCAGAATATTAGTAGAGAAAATGATTTATTTCAGCTTTTATTTCTTTCATCACATTCCTATTGGGCCAGAAGTTTACATACACTCAAATAGTATTTGGTAGCATTGCCTTTAAATTGCTTAACTTGGGTCAAATGTTTTGGGTAGCCTTCCACAAGCTTCCCACAATAAGTTGGGTGAATTTTGGCCCATTCCTCCTGACAGAGCAGGTGTAACTGAGTCAGGTATGCAGGCCTCCTTGCTCGCACATTTTCTATGGGATTGAGTTCAGGACTTTGTGATGGCCACTCCAATACCTTGACTTTGTTGTCCTTAAGCCATTTTGCCACAACTTTGGAAGTATGCTTGGGGTCATTGTCCATTTGGAAGACCCATTTGCGACCAAGCTTTAACTTCCTGACTGATGTCTTGAGATGTTGCTTCAATATATCCACATAATTTTCCTGCCTCATGCAGCCATCTATTTTGTAAAGTGCACCAGTCCCTCCTGCAGCAAAGCACTTCCACAACATGATGCTGCCACCCCCGTGTTTCACTTTTGGGATGGTGTTCTTCGGCTCGCAATCCTCTCCCTTTTTCCTCCAAACATAACGATGGTCATTATGGCCAAACGGTTCTATTTTTGTTTCATCAGACCGGAGGACATTTCTTCAAAAAGTACGATCTTTGTCCCCATATGCAGTTGCAAACCGTAGTCTGGCTTTTTTATGGCGGTTTTGGAGCAGTGGCTTCTTCCTTGCTGAGTGACCTTTCAGGTTATGTTGATATAGAACTCATTTACTGTGGATATAGATACTTTTGTACCTGTTTCCTCCAGCATCTTCACAAGGTCCTTTGCTGTTGTTCTGGGATTGATTTGCACTTTTCGCACCAAAGTACGTTCATCTCTAGACAGAACGCGTCGCCTTCCTGAGCGGTATGATGGCTGTCTGGTCCCATGGTGTTTATGCTTGCGTATTATTGTTTTTACAGATGAACGTGGTACCTTCAGGCGTTTGAAAATTGCTCCCAAGGATGAACCAGACTTGTGGAGGTCAAAAAAATGTCTGAGGTCTTTTGATTTTCCTATGATGTCAAGCAAAGAGGCACTGAGTTTGAAGGTAGGCCTTGAAATACATCCACAGGTACACCTCCAATTGACTCAAATGATGTCAATTAGCATATCAGAAGCTTCTAAAGCCATGACATCCTTTTCTGGAATTTTCCAAACTGTTTGAAGGCACAGTCAACTTAGTGTTTGTAAACTTCTGGCCAACTGGAATTGTGATTCAGTGAACTATAAGTGAAATAATCTGTCTGTTAAAACTTGTTATGGCTGGGGGCAGTATTGAGTAGCTTGGATGAATAAGGTGCCCAGAGTTAACTGCCTGCTACTCAGCCCAGTTGCTAATATATGCATAATATTAGTAGATTTGGATAGAAAACATTCTGAAGTTTATAAAACTGTTTGAATGATGTCTGTGATTATAACAGAACTCATATGGCAGGCAAAAATCTGAGAAAAAATCCAAACAGGAAGTGGGAAATCTGAGGTTTGTAGTTTTTCAAGTCATTGCCAATCGAATATATAGTGTCTATGGGGTCATATTGCACTTCCTAAGGCTTCCACTAGATGTCAACAGTCTTTAGAACCCTGTTTGAGGCTTCTACTGTGAAGGAGGGGGGAATGAGAGCTGATTGAGTCAGGGGTCTGGCAGAGTGCCATGAGCTGATCACGCGCGCTCATGTGAGAGTTAGCTGCGTTCCATTGCATTTCTACAGACAAAGGAATTCTCCGGTGGGAACATTATTGAAGTTTATGATAAAAACATCCCAAAGATTGATTCTATACTTCGTTTGACATGTTTCTACGAACTGTATGTAATATGACTTTTAGTCTGAATTTCGCCTGGATTTGCCCGTGCCTCGTGAGTTTGGAGTGTGTACTAAACGCGCAAACAAAAATGAGGTATTTAGACATAAATGATGGACTTTATCGAACAAATCAAACATTTATTGTGGAACTGGGATTCCTGTGAGTGCATTCTGATGAAGATCATCAAAGGTTAGTGATTAATTTTATCTCTATTTCTGCTTTTTGTGACTCCTCTCTTTGGCTGGAAAAATGACTGTGTTTTTCTGTGACTAGGTGCAGACCTAACATAATCGTTTGGTGTGCTTTTGTGGTAAAGCCTTTTTGAAATCGGACACTGTGGTGGGATTAACAACAAGTTTACCTTTAAATGGTGTAAAATACTTGTATGTTTGAGGAATTTTAATTATGAGATTTCTGTTTTGAATTTGGCGTTTTAACAATTGTTGATGAGAACCAGTTCATAGACAGGGGATAACTAGTTATTGATGTCAGCCATTGATGAGAACCAGTTCATAGACTCGGGGATAACTGGTTATTGATGAGAACCAGTTCATAGACTCGGGGATAACTGGTTATTGATGAGAACCAGGTCATAGACTCGGGGATAACTGGTTATTGATGTCAGCCATTGATGAGAACCAGTTCATAGACTCGGGGATAACTGGTTATTGATGTCAGCCATTGATGAGAACCAGGTCATAGACTCGGGGATAACTGGTTATTGATGAGAACCAGTTCATAGACTCGGGGATAACTGGTTATTGATGAGAACCAGTTCATAGACAGGTGATAACTGGTTATTGATGTCAGCCATTGATGAGAACCAGTTCATAGACTCGGGGATAACTGGTTATTGATGAGAACCAGGTCATAGACTCGGGGATAACTGGTTATTGATGTCAGCCATTGATGAGAACCAGTTCATAGACTCGGGGATAACTGGTTATTGATGAGAACCAGTTCATAGACAGGGGATTACTGGTTATTGATGAGAACCAGTTCATAGACAGGGGATAACTGGTTATTGATGAGAACCAGTTCATAGACAGGGGATAACTAGTTATTGATGAGAACCAGGTCATAGACAGGGATAACTGGTTATTGATGAGAACCAGTTCATAGACAGGGGATAACTGGTTATTGATGAGAACCAGTTCATAGACAGGGGATAACTGGTTATTGATGTCAGCCATTGATGAGAACCAGTTCATAGACAGGGGATAACTGGTTATTGATGTCAGCCATGGAATAGAAGTCCACCTACATTCTTTACCTGTCATCATGTCTCGCTCATGTCTGGCGGCAGATTAACAAAATATCCCACCAGACTACCAGAGAGGCGGAGGGCGTCACCCACAACCATAGAAATAAAACTAATTCTATGGTCACAATCACAGGAGGTTGGAGGCTCCTTAATTGGGGGGGACGGGCTTGTGGTAACGGCTGGAGAGCAATGGATGGGATGGTATCAAATACATCAAACACATGGTTTTCATGTGTCTGATGCCATTCCATTCGCTCCATTACAGCTTCCATTACAGCCTCCACTGGTCACAACAACCTGAAGGGGGTTTACTGAGGGGTCAGGTGACCGTCAAAGACCTATTAGTATTATTTATTTACCAAAACTCCTTGGTTTCAACATAAACAAAGAGAGTTGTGGAACACACTTTCCTCCATAGTCTGAAAGGAAATAAGAGGACATGGGAATAGATCCCCCCCCACACACACACACACACACTGACAAGATTGAACCTTTATTGGGATGTTCCTCCCTGGCCTTGGTTGAGAAGCTCTCTGTGATGGAGTAAACTGACACACAGGCAGGGATGTTCCTCCCTGGCCTTGGTTGAGAAGCTCTCTGTGATGGAGTAAACTGACACACAGGCAGGGATGTTCCTCCCTGGCCTTGGTTGAGAAGCTCTCTGTGATGGAGTAAACTGACACACAGGCAGGGATGTTCCTCCCTGGCCTTGGTTGAGAAGCTCTCTGTGATGGAGTAAACTGACACACAGGCAGGGATGTTCCTCCCTGGCCTTGGTTGAGAAGCTCTCTGTGATGGAGTAAACTGACACACAGGCAGGGTGGTCAGGGAGGAAGTCAAATAATAAACCATTGCTGGAGGGGTAATTGATGAAACAGCGTGACTCAACACTAGCTGCCTGCTGTAACTGAATACCAACAGAGAAAGAGATACAGGAGATTTAGGAGGAGAGGAGGGGGATGGATGGGGGAGAGAAGGGCCGGGGGCGTCAGAGAAGAGTGGGAGAGAGAGGAGAAAGAAGGCTCAATGAAAAACGAGGTGGATTCTTGGTAACGCAGCATGGTTTCTGTGGCTGTGTACTTGGACACGGCAGTTTATAAAGCACTATGGGTTTTGTACATCTGCCCCCCCACCCCACCCCACCCCCCCATTCAAATTACAGAGAGGATGGATAGATTAAAGGGCCAGGCGGAGAAAGAATAGAGTAGAGGATAATTCAATTCAAACAACATCAGTTGTCTCCTTCCTAAAATGACTAGAAGAAAAAGCAAAAGGCAGAGAGAAAGACACCAGTTGAGTAGAGGAATATAGAACAGTTACACAGAAAACTTCAACGTTCGTTTATTTTGTTACTATTTTTCCTTTAGTTTATTAAGCTAAATTTGTTTGTTGGTTAAGAGCACGTAAGCAAGCATTTCACGGTAGGGTCTACACCAGTTGTATTCGGCATATGTGACAAATACAAATTAATTCCACCACTTTTCAACCTAATTTTCATTATCTCCAGCACAATACCAGTTTCTAAGTTTTGTAGTAAAAATATACAGTAAAGTGTAACAGTTCTACCCGATGGCATCAAAAGATGAGATTCGTAGTGATGTGGGGAGCAAGAAAATACCCTTAACTGGCTAGAAACTAGTTGTTTTTCCTTCATTTAATCCTACCCTGTGATGTCACAGAGAAGCATTTTTTAAGAACTCTTATCTTTTTAATCACAGAAATGCATGTTGACACTGGTATAATAATGAATTTGAGGTTGAAAAGTTGCAGAATTGCCCTTTACGTAAAGACTCGGACAATGCTGAAAATTGTTCAGTTGTCTGAAGCATACATACTACAGTATGTCACCTGGGCGGGACTTGTGTCAGGCAAACGGGAACACAGGAAGGCTGAGTTGAGTGGGCTCACCGGGACCTCTGTGTGTTGCAAATTTATGTTGACATTATTAATGCCTGCCGCTTAGTGCTTTCCTGTCTCCCCTCTTCACACGCCCTGGCCTAAACTGAAGCTCTTATCAAGACAGAATCCTCCCTTTTGCTGGGAATCCAGCCCTTCCCACACAGGGACTGCCAACCGCAATTATACAGACACATAGTTCATTTTTACTCAATAACACGGTATTTATCCCCTCAGGGGCAATTAAGTAAGGCATAGTTATAAATCACAGTGGATGCTTTGATAAAATGTTTGGGAGAGTTTCCCATTCAATAATGGATTGATATACAGTAGCATCATGATTAAATATATAATAACAATATGTTCTGATAGGAATGGCAAACGGGCCCATAAAACCACTGACAGAGCATGTGTGTAGTAGTGAAAGACCTACTGGTGAATACCAGTACCATAGCAGAAACAGAAGATTGTGACAGAGCTAGCACTTGATAGAATCATTTCTAAATGAATAATGATCAGTGCCCTCATCACTCTACTGTAGCAGAGGAAAATGACCCGTTTATCGGAATAGAGCTGTTGGTAAGGAAGAGCCAGTCGTCACTGACTACCACAGCCATAAACCCAGCCTATTTGTACAAGTTCTCTAATTAAAATCTGATTTTCAACCTAACCCTAACATTAACCACATTCCTAACTCTAACCTTATGTTAAGACCAAAAAGCTAATTTGTGTTAACCAATTTTGACTTTGTGGCTGTGCTATCTAATGGAAAACAGAAAATCCCCATTCTATTCCATTGTGTGCCTCTGAACACCACCCTCGTGTCACCATGACTACTATCCTGCTGTATGCTATTACGTCACTTTGTCTCTTTCTGGTGAGAAACCTGCTGACCCCAGCTGACAACCATCTAAGTAGCTTTCCATGGAACCTGTTCCCCTGGTGACTCAGTCACCCTGGAGGGGTGTATGTGTGTGTGTATGTGTATGTGTGTGTGTGTGTGTGAGGTCTGGTGCAGCAGCGCATACTCACCCACGACCCGCTGTGTAAACCCGGCGCCACCTGTCGCCCAGTCTGGACCAGCTTGTGCCATCCTCACGTCATTTGACCGTGGGTAGACTGGGCACGCATTGAATTGGTCCTTTTTATCCTCTCTAGGCCCCCGCTACCTCTCACACCCACCCTCATAATCTCTCATATCGCATCAGAGGAAAGCCCCCAAGAATTGTCAGACTCCAGTCACCCAAGTCATAAACTGTTTTCTCTGCTACCGCACAACAAGTGGTACGTCGTCTAGGACCAAAAGGCTCAGCTTCTACCTCCAAGCCATAAGACTGCTGAACAATTAATAAAATGGCCACCGGACTATTGACACCTCCACCACCCCTCCATTTGTTTTGTACACTGCTGCTACTCGCTGTTTATTATCTATGCATAGTCACTTCACCCCTACCTACTTGTACAAACTACTTTGGCTAACCTGGACCCCCGCACATTGACTCGGTACCGGTACCCACTGTGTATAGCCTCATTATTGTTATTTTATTGTGTTATTTATCTTTTTTTTAGCTTTAGTTTATTTGGTAAATATTTTCTTAACCAACAGTGCAGTTCAAAATAGAGTTAGGGGCTTGTAAGTAAGCATTTCAATGTAAGGTCTACACTTACATGTAAGGTCTACTTGTTGTATTCAGTGCATGTGACAAAAAAATAATGTTTGACAGACCCATCACTTCATGTTCTATCACAACAGATCCTAGGATCAGATAGAATATTAGATGTGGTCATACCTGTCACGACTTCCGCCGAAGCCGGTCCCCCCCCTTTTCGGGCGGTGTTCGGTGGTCGACGTCACCGACCTTCTAGCCATCGCTGATCCATTTTTCATTTTCCATTGGTTTTGTCTTGTCTTCCTTCACACCTGGTTCCAATCCCATCAATTACATGTTGTGTATCTCTGTTTCCCCTCATGTCCTTGTCGGAGATCGTTTTATTGTCTGTTATGTGCAGGTCATGTGTCGGTGTGCGACGGGTTTTGTACCCACTTATATTATTTTTGGTATATTTTGGAGTTATATGAGCACTTATTAAACGACTCCGTTTATACCAAGTTGGTTTTCCTGCGCCTGACTTCCCTGCCACCGACACGCACCCATTACATACCAGACCCATACAGGATGTAGAAATCTGATCCAGAAGCAGACAGGATGGGAATGTCAGTCAAAATGTATGAAACAGCAGACAGAGGCTATTCCTCTTAGATTAGGCATGGATTCTGGCCAGTCAAAGACACAGATCAAGTTTGTGGCTATGACTATGGAGATTAACACAGACAGCTGGTCCCGTAGACCTTACCCTTCAATGTTGGCCGATCTGAAGGGCCTCGTAGGGCCTATCTCTTCCCCATATTGCTTACACTTTAAACAACTGCAAACACCAAAGGATTAGGTTAGGGCCAAGGGGAAGAGGTAGGGAGTGAATTGGGACTGGCACTTGGTGCGTGCCACAGGAGGTTGGTGGCACCATAATTTGGGAGGACAGGCTCATAGTAATGGCTGGAGCGGAATAGGTGGAATGGTATCAAATACATCAAACACGTGGTTTCCATGGTGCCATTCCATTTGCTCCGTTCCAGTCATTATGAGCCGTCCTCCCCTCAGCAGCCTCCACTGGTTCGTACCTACACCACCTGACGACCGATGGCGTGTTGGCCGGGCAGATGAGGCTCATGCTGTTGATCTACCTCTTCAGCCCTCCCCAGCCGTCATTAAACTGTTTTGCCAAGTTTTTCCCCACTGGATTTTTGCTTGCTTGTCCTATTCACAGTACCCCTGGTGTGTTTTGAATGCAGCCCAGGGCCAGGATGGATAATAGTGAATCTCCTACATTGTTCTCCTTCCACACCACTCCACAGACCAGAAGGACAGAGTTAGTTTCGGCCTTCTTTACCCACATGAGTCACCTGCCACCATATTTGCTGCCTTATATGAGCAAACTCTGCAAACTCCTGTTGTATTAGCCACAGTGCTTCCCGTTGTATTAGCCAGAGTGCTTCCCGTTGTATTAGCCACAGTGCTTCCCGTTGTATTAGCCAGAGTGCTTCCCGTTGTATTAGCCACAGTGCTTCCCGTTGTATTAGCCACAGTGCTTCCCGTTGTATTAGCCACAGTGCTTCCCGTTGTATTAGCCACAGTGCTTCCCGTTGTATTAGCCACAGTGCTTCCCGTTGTATTAGCCACAGTGCTTCCCGTTGTATTAGCCACAGTGCTTCCCGTTGTATTAGCCACAGTGCTTCCCGTTGTATTAGCCACAGTGCTTCCCGTTGTATTAGCCACAGTGCTTCCCGTTGTATTAGCCACAGTGCTTCCCGTTGTATTAGCCACAGTGCTTCCCGTTGTATTAGCCACAGTGCTTCCCGTTGTATTAGCCACAGTGCTTCCCGTTGTATTAGCCACAGTGCTTCCCGTTGTATTAGCCACAGTGCTTCCCGTTGTATTAGCCACAGTGCTTCCCGTTGTATTAGCCACAGTGCTTCCCGTTGTATTAGCCACAGTGCTTCCCGTTGTATTAGCCACAGTGCTTCCCGTTGTATTAGCCACAGTGCTTCCCGTTGTATTAGCCACAGTGCTTCCCGTTGTATTAGCCACAGTGCTTCCCGTTGTATTAGCCACAGTGCTTCCCGTTGTATTAGCCACAGTGCTTCCCGTTGTATTAGTCACAGTGCTTCCCGTTGTATTAACCACAGTGCTTCCCGTTGTATTAGTCACAGTGCTTCCCGTTGTATTAACCACAATGCTTCCCGTTGTATTAGCCACAGTGCTTCCCGTTGTATTAGCCACAGTGCTTCCCGTTGTATTAGCCACAGTGCTTCCCGTTGTATTAGCCACAGTGCTTCCCGTTGTATTAGCCACAGTGCTTCCCGTTGTATTAGCCACAGTGCTTCCCGTTGTATTAGCCACAGTGCTTCCCGTTGTATTAGCCACAGTGCTTCCCGTTGTATTAGCCACAGTGCTTCCCGTTGTATTAGCCACAGTGCTTCCCGTTGTATTAGTCACAGTGCTTCCCGTTGTATTAACCACAGTGCTTCCCGTTGTATTAGTCACAGTGCTTCCCGTTGTATTAGCCACAGTGCTTCCCGTTGTATTAGCCACAGTGCTTCCCGTTGTATTAGCCACAGTGCTTCCCGTTGTATTAGCCACAGTGCTTCCCGTTGTATTAGCCACAGTGCTTCCCGTTGTATTAGCCACAGTGCTTCCCGTTGTATTAGCCACAGTGCTTCCCGTTGTATTAGCCACAGTGCTTCCCGTTGTATTAGCCACAGTGCTTCCCGTTGTATTAGCCACAGTGCTTCCCGTTGTATTAGCCACAGTGCTTCCCGTTGTATTAACCACAATGCTTCCCGTTGTATTAGCCACAGTGCTTCCCGTTGTATTAGCCACAGTGCTTCCCGTTGTATTAGCCACAGTGCTTCCCGTTGTATTAGCCACAGTGCTTCCCGTTGTATTAGCCACAGTGCTTCCCGTTGTATTAGCCACAGTGCTTCCCGTTGTATTAGCCACAGTGCTTCCCGTTGTATTAGCCACAGTGCTTCCCGTTGTATTAGCCACAGTGCTTCCCGTTGTATTAGCCACAGTGCTTCCCGTTGTATTAGCCACAGTATTCATTTTGGGGGAAAAAATGGTGTACTTGATATTTAAAATTAAAACTTAACATGCATTAGATAGATAAGAGGGAATGTAGTCTGTACAACAAGTACTAATGTACTGTCTGTAGTCCGTATAACAAGTATTAATGTACTGTCTGTAGTCCGTATAACAAGTATTAATGTACTGTATGAAGTCTGAATAACAAGTACTAATGTACTGTATGAAATCTGTATAACAAGTACTAATGTACTGCATGTAGTCTGTATAACAAGTACTAATGTACTGTATGAAGTCTGTATAACAAGTACTAATGTACTGTGAATCTGTATAACAAGTGCTAATGTACTGCATGTAGTCTGTATAACATGTACTAATATACTGCATGTAGTCTGTATAACAAATACTAATGTACTGTATGAAGTCTGTATAACAAGTACTAATGTACTGCATGTAGTCTGTATAACAAGTACTAATGTACTGTATGAAGTCTGTATAACAAGTACTAATGTACTGTCTGTAGTCTGTATAACAAGTACTAATGTACTGTATGAAGTCTGTATAACATGTACTAATGTACTGTATGAAGCCTGTATAACATGTACTAATGTACTGCATGTAGTCTGTATAACAAGTACTAATGTACTGTATGAAGTCTGTATAACAAGTACTAATGTACTGCATGTAGTCTGTATAACAAGTACTAATGTACTGCCTGTAGTCTGTATAACAAGTACTAATGTACTGTATGAAGTCTGTATAACAAGTACTAATGTACTGTATGTAGTCTGTATAACAAGTACTAATGTACGGCACGTAGTCTGTATAACAAGTACTAATGTACTGCATGTAGTCTGTATAACAAGTACTAATGTACTATCTGTAGTCTGTATAACAAGCACTAATGTACTGTCTGTAGTCTGTATAACAAGTACTAATGTACTGCATGTAGTCTGTATAACAAGTACTAATGTACTGTATGAGTCTGTATAACTAGTGCTAATGTACTGTATGAGTCTGTATAACAAGAGCTAATATACTGTATGTAGTCTGTATAACAAGTACTAATGTACTGCATGTAGTCTGTATAACAAGTACTAATGTACTGTATGAGTCTGTATAACAAGTATTAATGTACTGTATGTAGTCTGTATAACAAGTACTAATGTACTGCACGTAGTCTGTATAACAAGTACTAATGTACTGCACGTAGTCTGTATAACAAGTACTAATGTACTGCACATAGGCTGTTTTTGACTTGAAAGGCGTGTCATGGGTAAAGCGCCACCTGCTGACAAATATAAAATCACAGCATCTGTCAGTGACCCTAACTTAGTTGACCTACAACATTTTTACTTAAATTATTCAACTAAAATTATTACACATTTGTAGATGTAGACTACCGAATGGAAAATGCAAAGTAACTTTTTCAATATCCATCAATTTTAATAATTGAATCTAATTATAGGAGTCTTACAATATTTTTCAAAAGGAACAATGTAAAACCAAAATGCTCAATCTCTCCAAATAAATACACAGATTGACATTCCCAACACAAAAATGCCTCTTTTCAGAAGATTCTCCATTCTTCTTCCTCTGTTCTCAGTGTCCCCTCCTAAGACATACCATTCATTGGTCTATTCTTCAATAGTCTTTCTTGGTCGTGTTCATTAGGCACCAAATGGAAGAACACCGAATCAAACAGGGAGAGGCTACCTGGACTTGTCCAATTAGAAACTTTCATTTGTTTCCTGCTGCATTGTGTGCCCTAATAAACATGACCCAGGTGATGTGGCCTGTTCAGTTCATTTGTTTCCTGCTGCATTGTGTGCCCTAATAAACATGACCCAGGTGATTTGGCCTGTTCAGTTCATTTGTTTCCTGCTGCATTGTGTGCCCTAATAAACATGACCCAGGTGATTTGGCCTGTTCAGTTCATTTGTTTCCTGCTGCATTGTGTGCCCTAATAAACATGACCCAGGTGATGTGGCCTGTTCAGTTCATTTGTTTCCTGCTGCATTGTGTGCCCTAATAAACATGACCCAGGTGATTTGGCCTGTTCAGTTCCTTTGTTTCCTGCTGCATTGTGTGCCCTAATAAACATGACCCAGGTGATTTGGCCTGTTCAGTTCATTTGTTTCCTGCTGCATTGTGTGCCCTAATAAACATGACCCAGGTGATGTGGCCTGTTCAGTTCATTTGTTTCCTGCTGCATTGTGTGCCCTAATAAACATGACCCAGGTGATTTGGCCTGTTCAGTTCATTTGTTTCCTGCTGCATTGTGTGCCCTAATAAACATGACCCGGTGATGTGGCCTGTTCAGTTCATTTGACCTGCTCCTTTAGTCAGGTTCTGTGTCCAGAACCAGAGTAGGAAACATCACCCCTCCCTCTCCAAGCAGGGAGTAAATGTCACGGAGCGCGGCGGGGTTGGGAAGTCCAGGAGCGGAGGGCATGACCATGGTGTCAGAGAGAGCCTGTCAGAGAAACAGAACAAACACCAAAAAAGTGACTAATGCATACATACACATAGATGCAAAATCACAGTATTGACCTTTGTGGAGAAATCCTTTTTCCTTTTAACATGGCACAGGTGTGTAATGGCATGGCTCTTGGTAGAAATATGTAAAGGGTGTGTTATTAGCTACCTGATACAGGTGTGTGTGTGTATGAGACAATGTGCCTCTTATCTGATGCAGGTATGTGAGTGTATGTATGAGACAGATGTGCCTCTTGCCTGATACGGGTGTGTGAGAGAGATGTGCCTCTTACCTGATGCAGGTGTGTGTGTGTGTATGAGACAGATGTGCCTCTTACCTGATACGTGTGTGTGTGTGTATGAGACAGATGTGCCTCTTACCTGATACAGGTGTGTGTGTGTGTGTGTGTGTGTGTGTATGTATGAGACAGATGTGCCGCTACCTGATGCAGGTGCACCTCCTGCTGTAGCAGCTCCACTCGCAACCTCAGCCTCTCCACCTCCTGGAGCTCTGCCTGGCTGGTGTAGGTCAGGGTGGGGGGCAAGGGGGTCACCCCACTCAGGTCACCCCACTCACCCTTACTCCTGACGGGGCAGAACGCGCCCGCTCCTTCCCCCTTCAGCCTCCTCCATCGATCCCATGCCTCCCGCTCTGGTCGGAAAAATTGATTATTTTTAGAGTGAGAGGAGCGTGAGCAACCAAAGCCGAAATCGCTTGCGCCTCCTGTGTGCTTGCTGCTCCCTCAGCTTTAAATAGCAGGGACAAGCCAAGCATTGCGCGGACTGACGGCTTTAAAACCTCAGTCACATTCACACAGGGGGACCAGAGAAGGAGCCTCACCATCACATTCACACAGGGGGACTTGAGAAGGAGCCTCACCGTCACATTCACACAGGGGGACCTGAGAAGGAGCCTCACCGTCACATTCACACAGGGGGACCTGAGAAGGATACAGTTCCTTCAGAATGAATACCAGAATATAGATTAGAGATCAATTATAAGAATGATACAGTTCCTTCAGAATGAATACCAGAATGTAGATTAGAGATCAATTATAAAAATGATACAGATCCTTCAGAATGAATACCAGAATGTAGATTAGAGATCAATTATAAAAATGATACAGTTCCTTCAGAATGAATACCAGAATGTAGATTAGAGATCAATTATAAAAATGATACAGTTCCTTCAGAATGAATACCAGAATGTAGATTAGAGATCAATTATAAAAATGATACAGTTCCTTCAGAATGAATACCAGAATGTAGATTAGAGATCAATTATAAAAATGATACAGTTCCTTCAGAATGAATACCAGAATATAGATTAGAGATAAGATAGGAACTGTATAATTGTTCTCGAGAATGTATCTACACCCCTTGACTTTTTCCACATTTTGTTGTGTTACAGCCTCCATTTAAAATGGATGACATTTAGATTTGTCACTGGCCTATATACACAATACCCCATAATGTAAAAATTGAAAAATGTTTACAAATGAAAAAAAATTATCTGAAATGTCTTTTGAGTCAATAAATATTCAAGCCCTTTGTTATGGCAAGCCTAAATATGTTCTGGAGTAAACATTTGCTTAACAAGTCACATAATACGTTGCATTAGTACTCTGTCCTCTGTGTCTGTGTGATTGAGTTGGGCCTCTGGGGCTTAACACAATTTATTTAAAATGCCTTGGTGATAAAACCGACAGCCTGCATTCCATTGAATGAACAGTGTCTGTGAAATGCCTGTCTGCCAGGGCCAGGTGAACCCTCCCTCCAGTTTCTCTCCCACACGCAGATGAACACCGAACTTCAGACATTGTGAGGAGTACCCAGTGTTCCATGTTGCATTAGTATCTGTGTGTTAAGGAGTGTGAAACTGGGAAGATAACTCTTGTATAAACAAGCAGTAAATTACCTAGAGACAGAAACCTGGCAGTAATGTCTGTTACTGTCACGCCCTGACCATAGTTTACTTTGTATTTTCTATGTTTTGATTGGTCAGGGTGTGATCTGAGTGGGTATTCTATGTTTTATGTCTTGTTTGTCTATTTCTATGTTCAGCCTGATATGGTTCTCAGTCAGAGGCAGGTGTTCGTCATTGTCTCTGATTGGGAACCATATTTAGGTAGCCTGGGTTTCACTGTGTTTGTGGGTGATTGTTCCTGTCACTGTGTTTGGTGTCACAGGATAGGACTGTTTTGCGGTTTCACATTTCTTGTTTTTGTTAGTTTGTTCATGTGTAGCGATTTATTAAAACATGAATAACCACCACGCTGCGCTTTGGTCCGCTTCTCTTCCTCCTACAGACGAACGCCCTTACAGTTACTTGATTACACAATGTATCTTTGTATAATTCTACACATCTGTTTGTCAGGTGTGTAGAGAGAGGAGGAGGATGTACATTTGTGTCTGTTACTTGATTACACAATGTATCTTTGTATAATTCTACACATCTGTTTGTCATCAACATTCAGGAGGATGTACATGTGTCTGTTACTTGATTACACAATGTATCATTCTACACATCTGTTTGTCAGGTGTGTAGAGGAGGAGGATGTACTTTGTTATAAAGAGCTGTAACCCACATCTGTTTGTCAGGTGTGTAGAGGAGGAGGATGTACTTTGCTATAAAGAGCTGTCACCCACATCTGTTTGTCAGGTGTGTAGAGGAGGAGGATGTACTTTGCTATAAAGAGCTGTAACCCACATCTGTTTGTTAGGTGTGTAGAGGAGGAGGATGTACTTTGCTATAAAGAGCTGTAACCCACATCTGTTTGTCAGGTGTGTAGAGGAGGAGGATGTACTTTGCTATAAAGAGCTGTAACCCACATCTGTTTGTCAGGTGTGTAGAGGAGGATGTACTTTGCTATAAAGAGCTGTAACCCACATCTGTTTGTCAGGTGTGTAGAGGAGGATGTACTTTGCTATAAAGAGCTGTAACCCACATCTGTTTGTCAGATGTGTAGAGGAGGATGTACTTTGCTATAAAGAGCTGTAACCCACATCTGCTGGTGGGTTCTCAGTGATCACCTCTGCGTTTATTGTTGACCAGCTCCATTATTGTAATAATGAATAATAAAGTTTGATTGTTTTGAGGAAATCTAAGTCTCTCTCCATTGATTTGAAATATTTCACGACAACTCTGTGCCAAAGGTGCTTCTACAAAGTATTGGTACTCAGGGATGTGAATACTTAAGTCCATGAAAATGAGATTTCTTTGTGAGTGTTAGAGAAGGCCCGGGGCCAGCAAGGCAGCCAGTCGAGGCTCTCAATTTTAAGTGGGGACTCTGGCTTTGACTCTGGATAGTGTGTGAGTGATCTGGAACATTCTGTCACAATCTGGCCCCTAGCCAGTCACCTTGGAGGCTTGGGGAGCACTAAAAACTGTCAATTCTAAATAAAAGTCCCCCCCATCAGCACCACACTGTCACAGTGAGATTGGTGAGAGGGGGGAAAAGAGAGCTCAGCTTATAATTGTATTGGTTCAAGGTCGTGGAGAATATGTTGCATTATACTGTGAGATGCTATACAGGCTCATTCTGCTGTGTGAATCAATTGGAAAGGGTCACAATTTCACCACAAGTGAAGTCCCTGGAAAAGTCAGTAAAGGGAGTATTGGAGGGTAATATGGCTACTTTCCAAGACTGATTTTTAAAATGCTAACTCATTCTCGACATTTGATTATACTCTACACTGTGCCAGTGAAAAACACTTGAGAGTGGAGATGTGAGTGTATAGAGTGAAGCAAGATTTAGTACCTTTTCTCAGCTGTCCAGCATGTTTCCGGAGGTCTGCCACCATCTTCTCCAGTCCTTCCAGCATCAGCAAGGACTCATATTCCCTCTTCTGGCATGTTGCTTCACATAATAACATGGAAAAAATAATTCATAAATATAAATGTAGAGTGCATTCGGAAAGGTCAGACCCCTTAACCTTTTCCACATTTTGTTACGTTACAGCCTTATTATAAAATTGATTAAATACATGTTTTCCTCATCAATCTACACAAATACCCCATAATGACAAAGCAAAAAAAGGTTTTCAAACATGTTTGGCAAATTATCTTTACATAACAATTCAGACCCTTTGCTATCAGTCTAAATTGAGTTCAGGTGCATCCAGTTCCCATTGATCATCCTTGAGATATTTCTACAATTTGGAGTCCACCTGCGGTAAATTCAATTGAATGATAAAAAACATGAGCTGGCGCACACCCAGAATAATAGTTTGTGTGGATGTGCTGACTAACGGCGAATAAACTATCAAAATAAAGGAAGGCACAGTGATGCCCAAACATTGGTAAATACCCATTCAATGGCTGGGAGATTACACATGGAGACTCTCTTTATTTTGATAGTTTAAATTGAATTGATAAGACATGGTTTGGAAAAGCACACACCTGTCTATATAAAGGTCCCACAGTTGACAGTACATGTCAGAGCAAACACCAAGCCATGAGGTCAAAGGAATTGTCCGTAGAGCTCCGAGACAGGATTGTGTTGAGGCACACATCTGGGAAAGGGTACCAAAGAATTACTGCAGCATTGAAGGTCCCCAAGAACACAGTGGCCTCCATCATTCTTAAATGGAAGTTTGGAACCACCAAGACTCTTCCTAGAGCTGGCCTACCAGCCAAACTGCGCAATCTGGGGAGAAGGGTTTTGGTCAGGGAGGTGACCAAGAACCCGATGGTCACTGACAGAGCTCCTCTGTGGAGATGGGAGAACCTTCCAGAAGGACAACCATCTCTGCAGCACTCCACCATTCAGGCCTTTATGGTAGAGTGGCCAGACTGAAGCCACTCCTCAGTAAAAGGCACATGATAGCACGCTAGGAGTTTGCCAAAAGGCACCTAAAGGACTGAGACCATGAGAAACAATTAACCCAATCGAACATCTCTGGAGAGACCTGAAAATAGCTGTGCAGCGACGCTCCCCATCCAACCTGGCAGAGCTTGAGAGGATCTGCAGAGAAGAATGGGAGAAACTCCCCAAATACAGGTGTGGCAAGCTTGTAGCGTTATACCCAAGAAGACTCGAGGCTGTAATCACTGTCAAAAGGTGCTTCAAGAAAGCACTGAGTAAAGGGTGTGAATACTTATGTAAATGTTATATTTCATTTTTTTTTTAATAAATTTGCTAAAACATTCTAAAAATCTGTTTTTGCTTTGTCATTATAGGGTATTGTGTATAGATTGAGGGGGGAAATAACAATTTAATCCATAGAATAAGGCTGTAACGTAAGAAAATGTGGAAAAAGTCAAGAGGTCTGGATACTTTCCGAATGCACGGTATGTGTAACAGACATGAGCATTATTATTACACATTGACAAAGAGTTACTCTCTTCAGTATTTGGACATGAAATTAAACAAATGCAGTGATGAAGCGCAATGCGGATCGATCTCAAATGTTTTGGTAATGGTGCTATAAAACATGACAAGGTTTTTGCTGTGTCTAATTGCTTTACATTACTCAGAAGTTACTGTAATTAATTGTTATCTGTAGCATAAAAACAGCTCTGTCAAATGATTGCTAATGGCTTCAGAATTAATAAGCTCAGCAGTAAATGAGGTCAGAGGACTAAGGGGTGATGAGCTGAAAAATAACACTGAACGTTCTTATTTCTAAGTTAACTAAATCCTTAGTTCTTGGATAAATGGACCCCTTCTCCACCCCCTATTGCTTTTCTTTCCAGACTCTTGTTTTCTCATCCCAATACTTCTGTCATCTCCTACCAGTTTTCCATCCCTCCACTTCTGTAATTTCCTATTTCTTACTTATCCCTCCTTCCATCCCCCCTTCTGCATCTCCTCTGGTTGGGCTGGTACCTGGCTCAGTGCCAGAGGTTCTGAAGGTCTGGCCAGTCAGCAGCCGCTCACTCTGGTAGCAATGACTCAGATCCGTGCAGAGCTGTGTCAGTCTGTCCACCTGAGCCCCGGTGTCGGCCGGGCTGCCACTGGTTGGCCACTCTCTGGAGAACTGACCCATAAGGGGATGGGTCAAGGAGAACAACCAGACAAAACTCTGAGATAATATTAGAAGACACACAAACACACACATTTCATTTTCTGTGTGTGAATTCTAAAATCTGGTGTGTTATTTTGAGAAACGCTGGTAGACACTGAATTTGATGCCGTGCTAATTTCTCTCACGTAGGCTGTGTGAACGAGTGGGAGTGAGAGAATTAGTAACGAGTTTATACTCGTTAAAATGAACAATTGATATCTCTGCAGGTCCCATGTCACAAATAAGATATACTATTAAAACACTATTTAACTACTCATTAATGCCTAAATGTAAGCATGAGGGTGCATTAAATCAGGTTTGGCTATATGTGGGTGGTAAATGTTCAGTTCATCTGAGGAAGAATACAGTGGCTTTCACTCTCTCTGTGAAGTGACTCCTCTCCGCCACAGGTTTGGATTGTAGAGCCAGGACTTTGTCCCATAACCTGAGGGAAGAAAACAAACTGAAAGGGTCAAATGAATGTCCCAGCCACCATTACAACAGTATACAAGTATACATCAATGGAGGCTGCAGAGGGGAGGACAGCTCATAATAATGGCTGGAACGGAGCAAATGGAATCAAACCACGTGTTTGATGTATTTGATACCATTCCACTGATTCCGCTCCTGCCATTACCACAAGCCAGTCCTCCCCAATGAAGGTGCCACCAACCTCCTGTGGTATACGTGTATAGCCTACTTGTTCCCCAAACAAACACAGCTCAACATCAAGGAGTATACAAAAAAACAATCACTTTTTGGACGTTTCTTTTGGATACCTAGCTAGCTGTTCCTGCCAGAATCATAGCACCTGGACACATTGCGGTGCACAAGGAATTTACCCTTTTGCACATAATACATTAGAGAAAATTCTGTATGCATTACAGAACACTGGATGGAAAATGTTACATGGAGGATGATATAGGTCAGACATTTCCTCCACAAAAGATATGATTCACTGGCTGACCTGCTTTGTTTGGTCCTTAGACTGATCCATTTAGTTAACAACGGTGTGGGAGCCCTGCCACAAAACACAATCAAACATGTACAGTGTCATTAAACCACACTCAAACCACTTATTGTCACAACAGACTAGTCATATTATATCACAAACGTTGAGTTGCTTCTAGCCAACTTCTTAACAATATCAGTACGGTACTTTGACGTTCCATTTTAATTGGTTATGTTGCTTTTGGAATAGGAATTTGACACTGTCATATACTTTGTTCACTAAGCAGTGGTCTAGTGTTGTCTTGCAGCCTACCCATTCTGTGGAGGTGAAATTACATGTGCTTTTGGCATCCCCTCCATGTGTGAAACAGACACCGTGTCCCAGTTAGGGGGCTGGAAGGAAGTGGCTGCAGCTGACCTGTGGGACACCTCAACCTGATGATGTGCTGATGAGGCCTGTGGTGATTGACCCTGATCATGTGACACAGGACCTGGAGGACCAGCCTGCTTCACTTCCTTCCCAGAGGACTGGGGAGGAAACCCCTTTGATGACACGACAGATCGTTTCTGCATCTGGACAGAGCTTCTGATCATGCTTGCCCTGCCTTGTCCTGAATGACCTACAGGGTGACCCATCCTCCCCCTTCCACCCCTGTAGAGATGGGAGGCAGAATACTTTTTGGACTCTTTTTTGTCCATCGTGATGGGTTTGGAGGTAGTTTTAATGCCATTTTTATTCCCTTTGGTGCCACCTGGGGTCAGAGCCCTTCCCTTGCCCTGTGTAGTGTCCACTGGTTCTTTCTTTGGTCCTGGACAGTTCTGAGGGTCTTTTTGGGGTGCTGTGCCAGCGCGAACTCTGAGGGCCTTCTCCAGCAATCGATTCAGCAGTTCCATCTCCCGTCTCTCCTCCAGTTGGACATCTGGGTCTAAACAGAGAAAGAGAAAAACATGCTGACAACGTAGATATTTAAAACATTACCATATCCAGTTACTACTAGTACACTGGGCTTCAGAGAAAATAGCAGACAGGATCATCATAATACCCTTTTCAACATCATCTGTTAGTTCTATTTCCTTGCCGTCTTCTTGCTGTGGTCTCCTGGTGAATGATCAGATGGCAAGCAAGTTATAACACAGGCCTATCGAGTTACCTACTCATACAGAACAACTGTAGACCATTATCTTAACATATATCAATGGACGTGGAGGTTTTACTGTACTTACAAAGAGCGCAGTATCTCCCTGTATTGAAGGATGTTCTCGTTTATCTTGGTCTCCTCTACTTTACACAACTTGATGGCTTCATCCACAAGGCTAAGCAGTGACATAATGCAGGCAGCCTGGCACTGTCATGCACAACAGATTACAGTGACCATGAGCAAACAAACTATATCTGGGGTGTAATCATTCGTCCAACACGCTTTGCATCGGAACACTTTTTACAGTGAAAACAAGATGCTATATTGGATACATTCAGGTTCGTTCCTAGTGTATACACCCCTGCTCTAGCTCGATGGCTAAATGAAAGCATAGGCACACTGCAAACTTAAATGCATCACATACACATTTGAATACTGCATCTTGAGAAAGTGTGACACTTGCCAAACATCTGCATGCAACTTTAGCAAGCTGTTGTTGTACTGACCCGCGAAAGCAAAAATCGGAAGTTACGCTAGCTAACGTTAGCTAACTGGAAAAACAGAGTAGATTTGCAAAGTCCAACCGACTGATAGAAAACCCATTCAACATTGTATGGCGTTCATACACAACGTCTACTATGTAGTCCTTTAAATACTGGACAACATACATATTACTCACGTAAAAAAATAGCACACGCGACTCACTAGCAACTAGCTAGCCACTCCTCCACCACCAACAACAACCCCACTTCTCGCGATATTCAGACTCGCTACTATGGAAACGGGGACGCTGATGTATTCACCTGTTGCAGTGCAGGGGGAGTTTTTGTTTATCCAGAACAATCAACAAACATTTGACTTTTACTCACTCTGATTTACAAAAACAGAATGGAACAACTTCGTGGTGTGGGAGACAAAGCAACACTCGTGAAAATAACAGTACTTCGTGGAAATAACCTGGTAAGCTTGTGTCCCTTTCTGGTTTCCAGTACGTTAGTAGCACTGGTAGAATAAGATCGGTCAGTTGTAGCAACTTGCGTATATGGCTAACTTGGTGTTTTCCATTCTTGGGTTCTGGGGATCCACAGTTGTGCACGTTGTTGTCTTAGCTCAGGAAGTACAACTGATTCAGTTGATCAAGAGTTTGATGACTAACTTAATGGATCAGTTGAGTCAAATGTGCACCCCCGGCTGTGACAGCTCTATTGATCAAATTCTGCTAGCTAACTAACGTTAATATTATAATAAACTCTAACAAAATGGTGTTGCTGTTTTTCACTTCCAGAGGGGCAACAAGGCTGAGTCCATCCTGAACTATGTGAGAGCTGAGTTCAATGGCATCGTCCTGGGAGATTCCCAGAAGCTGGATGCTGCTGTGGATCAGGGCGTGGATTACAACTTCACCTGCAGCTTTGAGTGCTCAGATGCTGCCCACACATTAGATGACATGGCACACAAACCTGTCATATGTGAGCTACTACTAACTAATCCATTATTATGATGTGTGCTGCTTGTTTCAGATGTTAAAGCCACTATTTATCTTGACGATTGATCCATATCCTCATTGTACCGTGTCTCCCTCGTTCAGCCAGTTGTTCACCAATCCACGGTTGCTTATCACATTAATCCGTCGTTGTCATTTAGTGACAGTGATTGAGGTCCTTCCCAAGGAGAAGAAGCAGAAGGAGGAGAAGACTGCAGTTATAGGGCAAGCTATAGTGGACTTGCTACCTCTCTTGCATGGTGAGAGACCAACACATTAGATCCAATCAAGTATCCATCTAACTTAATAGCTTCCAGGGCCCCAAAAAAACTCACTCATGGTTGAAATGTAAATGCATTCCTCTCTCTCTCACCCTCAATAGGTCAGGTCAGCTTCTTATCCACTGTGCTACTTCATCCAACTCCTGGCTCACCTGCGGAGGCAGCCTCACAGGAGGGCAGCTGTAAAGTAGGAGTAAAAACTAACCCGCACGAGAAACTTTGTGTGTGTGTGACTGTGTGTGTGTGTGACTGTGTGTTCATATGTATGTTTGTATGTATGTATGTATGCTCTGTTTGTTTGTAATTGACATCTCCCTCCTCTGCCTGGCATCCAGCCATCTCTAGACGTGACCGTCTGTGTTCCCGAGCCTCTGCTATCCGGCGTCCAGCTGTCTGACTCCAACCTGCTGAAGGTTACTGTGGAGACAGCTTACTCTGTTCCAGAGGTGTGGAACCCTGTCTCTGGGTCTGGTCCTCTCTCCAGCTATGTGGCTGCCCTGCAGGTTCCCCTCACTGCAGAGGTGAGCGATAAGAGACCTATGTTGCCATCAGGGTTGGAGCCAATTCCATTTAAATTCAGTCAATACAGGAAGTAAATTGAAATTCCTTTTCATGCCATTTGTCAAATATTTGCTATTGAATAGAATGACAACTCTATAGGTCAGTTCACAGTCACACTGGAATAGTACAGACCAATTCCCATACTAATGCACTAAAGCATTTTTACTGTGGAAATGTTGTCAACTGTGAACTATTGACAGTAATTCAAGGATACAATACACATACACAGATGAACCAACAATCCCTAATGTCATATGACATTTAACTTGTACCTGACACATTTCTTGTTTCCCCCAGAAAGAGCAGGTGCTGATGTTCTCCAATGGGCTGCTGAAGGTGGGCGGGGAGAGTGAACCCATGGGAAGACCCAGGAAGTGGCCCCTGGGTCCCCTGTTGGCTCCTGGAGCTCAGTTCATACCTGGTGTCTCCATGGAGGGAGAGCCCATTGAGATGGAGGATGGGGATCTCACCAGCATAGAGGTACTCTAGCCTACTTGTACTCTAGTATTATGGTTGGTATAACGATCTCTAGTACTGCAGCACAATCTCACCTTAATACCAAATATATCAAATGTTTTTATTGTCATGTCATTCTTTCAATTATTGTCATTGAGTCATCGTTTGCACTCTCAGTGGTTTGACCAATACATTCTGTGTAATGTATGGATGTCACGGTCATCATAAAGAGGTGACCAAGGCGCAGCGGGGTAGGCATACATCTTCTTTAATTAAAGAAAAACCACTGAACAAACTATCAAAACAACCAAAAACGAACCATGGCGCTAATATGCGTAGTGCAGACAGGCAACTAAACATAGACCAAGAACACACAAAATACCCAAGGAATATGGCTACCTAAATATGGTCCCCAATCAGAGACAACGATAAACAGCTGCCACTGATTGAGAACCAATTTAGGCAACCATAGACATATAAACACCTAGACTTACTAAAACCCCTAGAGATACAAAAACCTTAGACATAGAAAAACCCCTAGACAATATAAAAAACCTAGACAATACAAAAACTAACAAACCACCCTCGTCACACCCTGACCTAACCAAAATACTAAAGAAAACAAAGATAACTAAGGTCAGGGCGTGACAATGGATCTCTTCCCCTCATCGCTTCCTGTGTTTTCCAGGACAGGGATTTCCGGAAAGAAGCGGAGACCAATAAGAAGAGAGTGAGCTGGGACACAGAGCGTCGTTGCTTTCTGGATGCAGAGGGTGCAGCCTGGTGAGACAGATACACCACCTCACTGCCAACAATCTGCTTCTATTGAGCCCTGCTTTAAATCTTGGATTTTATCTGTAACAAATATAAATAGAGAGCTACAGTATCCTCAAAGTTTTTCAATATTGAATTGAAAAAAGTTGGACTATATAATGCGCTGCTACCAAATTGCCCTTTGGGAACGATAACGTTTTATTGAATTTAATTGAATTCTCTATCTATGTTCTATCCTCCTCTCTCAGTCTGACCCGTAGGATAGCAGAAAGCAGACTGTGGCCAGTAGAGGTCATGAGGTCACCACAGGTTGGAGCCACTAAGGGAGGGAAGGCTGGCAAAGACAAGGGAGTAAGGCACTGAATTTCTCCTATACAGGATCTGATAAAATCACTCTTGGCCGTTATTGTTAATATCCTTACTAATGTTTCTTTTGTGTGTGTGTGTGTGTGTGTGTGTGTGTGTGTGTGTGTGTGTTCAACAGGGTGAGGATGAGACCCAACTCTCCTTCCATGGAGTGGCATACGTGGACATGGCGCCCCTGTTGTACCCCGGGGCGAGGCGTGTCCGTGGGGCGTACCGGCTCTACCCCTTCTACGACTCTGACCTACTGGTCAAGGTGAAAGGAGCTTCGACTACAGCCATTCAAGGTTTCTGTAGAATATGGTGTTGTTGGGGCTTCCCATGTGGCAGCGGTCTAAGGCACTGCATCTCAGTGTTGCGGCATCACTACAGCCTGGGGTTTGATCTCATTACCGGCTGTGACCGGGAGTCCAATAGGGCGGCGCACAGTTGGCCCAGTGTCGTCCGGGTTAGGGGAGGGTTTGGCCGGGGGGCTTTACTTGGCTCATCGCGCTCTATTGCGACACATTGTGGCGAGCCAGGCTTCTGCAGGCTGATTTCGGTTGTCAGTTGAATGGTGTTTCCACTGACACATTGGTGCAGCTGGCTTCTGGGTTAAGCGAGCAGGTATTAAGCGCAGTTTGGTAGGTCTTGGAGGACGCATGACTCGATCTTCGCCTCTCCCGAACCCGTTGGGGAGTTGCAGCGATGAGACAAGATCGTAATAACAAAATTGGGGAGAAAAAAGGGGGGGAAATAGGAATATGGTTTGACAGGTTTGGTATCGCAAGACTAAGGTGAGATAGTCTTGCAGTGGCAGGTGTGGAGGAACGGTCAATACTAATTTGACACTCGTGATTATTACAGAAGCACTTTAGGTGTGTGTCTGTGTGTTTGAGAGAGACTGTGATATGATTGGGGAAATGAAACAGACTTGCAGAACAGACTACCAGAACGGAGGCAGCCATGTTGACTAATTCATTCTGAGACACAGCAGTTGTCCAGATTCAGATCCATTCTATTCCGTGCCAGTTTTCGTGTCCTTGTTGCTTTCTCTCTCTGTCTATTGGAGTTTTGTTTAAAGTATCATTTTGCTGAGGACATTTAGTTAGTTGTTTTGGTTTGTTTTTGTACATTTCCTATGTAGTTAGACATTTTTTTAAGGGCAAAAAAAATGTCTATGATACCCTCAAGTGTCCTAAAATAGAGAATCAAAACACTTGATGGTCCATGTTATTACAATCTTAAAACAAATTGTTTGTGTTTGCGCAGTACATCTCATAACCATTAGGTTTCTAAGGGCGTTTAGCTTGTACATGAACAAATGTGGAAATATGAGATACATCCGTTAACCACAACACACATTTGACACATCTTTTAGTATTTCACAGCTGTGCAGCGCTGTATCCCTGCGGGGATGGTTTTTGCTCATTGCCAATTGGCTTGTTGTGCCATACTTTGGATTGTTAATGGGGGCTGCTGAGGGAAGGATGGCTCATAATAATGGCTGGAACAGAGTAAATGGAATGGCATCAAACCATGTGTTTGATGTATTTGATACCATTCCACTGATTCTGCTCCAGCCATTACCACAAGCCCCTCCGACCCAGTTAAGGTGCCACCAACCTCCTGTGGTGTGCTCTAATGCTCTTACGGTACCCCTGCGGTGCTGAACTTGAGTTTTTGCATTACCCTGGCAACATAGAACCAAACCACCCCCTGCTGAGTGATTATCTGGTGTTATTATGTGTGACCCGGGTCATGTTCATAAGGTGACAAACGGACTGAAACAGGAGGGACGACTATGGACTTGGTCCAATAAGTACCGTCATTTTCGTTTACCGTTGCAAAATGTTTTGTTATGGTGTGCCCTAATGAACACGACCCTTGTATTGTGCTTGACAGGCTAAGAGAAACATCAGTGTTCTGAGAGAGAGTATCAGGGCTCCGGCCACCCAGGGCCGAGGTAGGGCCCCCTCCTCCGTAGGCTCCTGCAAGGCGGTCCCTAGTAAGATGCTTGACGGCGGTCACAAGGGCGGGAAGGACACTAAGGAATCGCCCAAAAGGGTAAGCGACTGACTTACTGCCTTTTTGACCACGATGGGGCTCTGTGTCTCAGACAGTGGCTCTTTCTCAATTCATCTTTCCTTAATGCCTAGCACCCTCTCTCCTCGCCTCTTTCTCAGAACACATTGGAGAACAAGGTGAGATGGGAGGGACCCTTGACCTTCTCCTCCAATATGGTTGAGTAGGTGGCAAGGAGATAGGATGCAAGGAATCGAAGAAAGATGAATTGAGAAAGAGCCACTGTCTGCGATAGAGCTAGGATATGACTTCTTTGTAAAAGGTCTCAATAGCATTCAGTGACATCCTGTTGATAGGCCAGCTGCAGTCTCCCACAGAGCATCTTAGATCAGAGACCCTGATTTCCTCTATGATTGAGTTGTGGGTCGGCAGCAACAGGAGCGCTTCCCAAAGCAATTAGCCTTAATGGCAGCAGCTTGCCAGCGTCGTCAGAGAGCGGTGAATCATCTCGTTAGCTGTTAGCTCATCTGGCCCCTCGCTACAGCCCCCCCCGTGGCCCAGCAGCAGAAGGAGCGACGAACACACACACACACACACTCATGTGCGTACGCACACATATATACACGTAAACATACACACACACATACACAGCCACCCCAACAACTAAGCATTTGTTATGGCCAGACAAATAACAGGCTCTTACACACAGGCATGCACCCACACACACGTGCCTCCACAAGTGTGCACACACACGCTCACACACACACATGCATGCCCACAGATGCACACACACAAAGTGCACAAAGTACACATACATACACATACACAAGCACGCAAGCATGCACAAGTACATACAAGTACATGAATCGATCCACACAAACAACAACCTCTCATTCATGGTTCATACACAAGTGTTGTCTAGAAGTGTTGCCTACACATGCCCACATCCAACCAGAGAATAACTGTTTAATAACTGTTCTGTACTGTAGCATGGTTGAACCATGCAGGTTGTTTGCTATTGTGCATTTCCAACTTCGTCTTTTTGCAATGTCTCATGGCAATATTCTAACTTGTAAAGAGTGAACTAGAATTGAAATATGCTTTGCTTGTTTGCCTTGATTGGTGAGAGAGAAGGACATAGTGATCTGTTTTATTTCAGCCCGGGACACAGGGGAAGTCAGCACCCATTGGCACTGATAGTGTGACGCTGGTTGAAACTGAACAGCAGCAACAAGTGAACGCAGAGGGTCAGGTGAGTTGGGGTTCTGTGAACCATTAAACAATATCAAATCTAGGGGTCATGTATACATTTACAATGTAGTCATTTAGCAGACTCTCTCTTATCCAGAGAGACTTACAGGAGCAATTAGAGTAAGTGCCTTGCTCAAGGGCACATCAACAGATTTTTCACATAGTCGAACCAGCGACCTTTCCGTTACTGGCCCAATGCTCTTAACTGCTAGGATACCTGCCACCCTCAATAAGTAGCACCTATCATCTCTGTGTACCATTTCCAGTGTATCTATTGCATGTGGCAAATTAACTTGAACCTTGAACTTAGATGTATGCAGATTCCAGAACCTACATCATCATTGAAATCGCTCTTGAGAAGTCGCTGGTGCCAAAGAGATCACCGGAAGAGTTAGCCAAAAGGTAATGTGACGTTTGTTCAACTTTAATTAAACATGTGGAATGGCCTAAAAGATTAACATGTAAGTCTGAAGTAATTGAGTGGAAGTATTGCAGTAATATAGATTGGAATGGGATGAAAAAGGCATGGTTTGTTTGAATAGATGTTGTAGTAGCAGTTGTAGTAACGTTGTAGCAACATCCTAGTAATGTTGTTGTAACGTTGTATTATGGTTTACTACGGTTTCTCTGCATTTCTGTTGAAAGGGTGATGGAGCTGATACCTCCTAGAGCTCCTTTGCCTCGCAGACCTGCTGGAGCAGAGAGAGTAAACCACCACACACACACACACACACACACATTCCACAAACGTAATCCAAAAACGTGGTCTAATGATTGCACTTCCCTCAATCATTACATTCACTCTGAGTGATTGCCATCTTGTGGCCATAATCTAGACTTGTATAGAGGCATAAAATGCCAGTGGTTTCCAGTGATGATAGCTGCTGTCTCCTGCGGTCCAGCACATCCCAAACCAACGTCACACTTAACCTTATAACGGGCTCTGGGAAATGTAAATCGTTACCAAAATGTCATAATTGTTTGAAAACAAGTCTATTTTTAGCCTTACATATCCCTTCCTTCCTTGCGGCTTTGCTTCCTTCCTTGCTTCCCTACTTCCTTCCTTCTATCCTGCTGTACCAGGCTGTGCAGGAGTACCAGGCCCAGATAGCCAGTGTGGCAGGCCAGGTGTTGGAGCAGTACCAGCAGCTGTTCGGGCCTGCCTTCCTGCCCGGAGAGAAGCCTCTGGACCCAACCAGCCAGGAGCAGCGCAAGACCAAGCTCCTGGGAGAACTCAACTATTCTGGGAAGTACTTTGCTTTCAAGGAGCAGATTAAGGTGAGAAAGAGCTTGGTCGCATTCATTAGGCACCAAAACAAATGACTGAAACAGGGAGAGACTACCTGAACTTAAGAAACAGTTGTTGTTTTTTTTCGTTGCAAAACCTTTTGCTATGGTGTACACTAATGAGTATGATCCGGGTTAGGGGAGTGGGTAAAGGATAATGTTGAGAATGACAGTTGCATGAGTGCTCAATAACTGCTTTTGGACAGCGGGGTCGGGGCTAACCAGTGGCCAGCTGGTGCTTATCTCCTAACATCTGGTTAACAAGCCAGTCTGCTTGTTGTTCTTCTCATGTATTATCGATTTAGTGAAAGATAAATTGGATCCCAAATATCCTGATCCCAGATCTGTTTGTGCTGTCTTTCCAAGTTGGACCAGCCTAGCTCTGTCGTCCCTTTTCAAGTCTTTTTGAGAAGACAATTCAATGCTGTCTGATACATATGTTTCCCCTGGTATGTTATTCATAAACAATTGTTTTTCATAGAATATCAGAAGTGGGATGTATAATAAGACCAACAATATACAGTTGAAGTCTGAAGTTTACATACACTTAGGTTGGAGTCATTAAAAATAGTTTTTCAACCACTCCACAGATGTCTTGTTAAAAAACGATAGTTTTGGCAAGTCGGTTAGGACATCTACTTTGTGTATGACACAAGTAATTTTTACAACAATTGTTTACAGACAGATTATTTCACTTATAATTCACTGTATCACAATTCTAGTGGGTCAGAAGTTTACATACACTAAGTTGACTGTGCCTTTAAATAGCTCGGAAAATTACAGAAAATGATGTCATGGCTTTAGAAGCTTCTGGTAGGCTAATTGACATAATTTGAGTCAATTGTAGGTATACCTGTGGATGTATTTCAAGGCCTACCTTCAAACTCAGTGCCTCTTTGCTTGACATCATGGGAAAATCAAAAGAAATCAGCCAAGACTTCAGAAAAATAATTGTAGACCTCCACAAGTCTGGTTCATCATTGGGAGCAATTTCCAAACGCCTGAAGGTACCACATTCATCTGTACAAACAATAATACGTAAGTATAAATACCATGGGACCACGCAGCCATCATACCGCTCAGGAAGAAGACGCGTTCTGTCTAATAGAGATGAACGTACTTTGGTGCGAAAAGTGCAAATCAGTCCCAGAACAACAGCAGAGAACCTTGTAAAGATGCTGGAGGAAACAGTTACAAAAGTAATCAAATCAAATTTTATTTGTCACATACACATGGTTATCAGATGTTAATGTGAGTGTAGCGAAATGCTTGTGCTTCTAGTTCCGACAATGCAGTAATAACCAACGAGTAATCTAACCGAGCAATTACACAACTACTACCTTATACACACACAAGTGTAAAGGGAGAAAGAATATGTACATAAAGATATATGAATGAGTGATGGTACAGAATGGCATAGGCAAGATGCAGTAGATGAAGTACAGTATATACATATGAGATGACTAATGTAGGGTGGGTAAACATATAAGTGGCATAGTTTAAAGTGGCTAGTGATACATGTATTACATAAAGATGGCAAGATGCAGTAGATGATATAGAGTACAGTATATACATATACATATGAGATGAGTAATGTAGGGTATGTAAACATTATATTAAGTGGCATTGTTTAAAGTGGCTAGTGATACATTTTTTACATCCATTTCTGTCAATTCCCATTATTAAAGTGGCTGGAGTTGAGTCAGTATGTTGGCAGCAGCCACTCAATGTTAGTGGTGGCTGTTTAACAGTCTGATGGCCTTGAGATAGAAGCTGTTTTTCAGTCTCTCGGTCCCTGCTTTGATGCACCTGTACTGACCTCGCCTTCTGGATGATAGAGGGGGTGAACAGGCAGTGGCTCGGGTGGATGTTGTCCTTGATGATCTTTATGGCCTTCCTGTGACATCGGGTGGTGTAGGTGTCTTGGAGGGCAGGTAGTTTGCCCCCGGTGATGCGTTGTGCAGACCTCACTACCCTCTGGAGAGCCTTACGGTTGTGGCGGAGCAGTTGCCGTACCAGGCGGTGATACAGCCCGACAGGATGCTCTCGATTGTGCATCTGAAGAAGTTTGTGAGTGCTTTTGATAACAAGCCAAATTTCTTCAGCCTCCTGAAGTCCACAATTATCTCCTTTGTTTTGTTGACTTTGAGTGTGAGGTTATTTTCCTGACACCACACTCCGAGGGCCCTCACCTCCTCCCTGTAGGCCGTCTCGTCATTGTTGGTAATCAAGCCTACCACTGTAGTGTCGTCCGCAAGCTTGATGATTGAGTTGGAGGCGTGCATGGCCACGCAGTCGTGGGTGAACAGGGAGTACAGGAGAGGGCTCAGAACGCACCCTTGTGGGGCCCCAGTGTTGAGGATCAGCGGGGTGGAGATGTTGTTACCTACCCTCACCACCTGGGGGCGGCCCATCAGGAAGTCCAGTACCCAGTTGCACAGGGCGGGGTCGAGACCCAGGGTCTCGAGCTTGATGACGAGTTTGGAGGGTACTGTGGTGTTAAAGCTGTAGTCGATGAACAGCATTCTCACATAGGTATTCCTCTTGTCCAGATGGGTTAGGGCAGTGTGCAGTGTGTTTGCGATTGCGTCGTCTGTGGATCTATTGGGGCGGTAAGCAAATTGGAGTGGGTCTAGGGTGTCCGGTAGGGTGGAGATGATATGGTCCTTGACTAGCCCCTCAAAGCACTTCATGATGACGGAAGTGAGTGCTACGGTGCGGTATTCGTTTAGCTCAGTTACCTTAGCATTCTTGGGTACAGGAACAATGGTGGTCCTCTTGAAGCATGTGGGAACAGCAGACTGGGATAAGGATTGATTGAATATGTCCGTAAACACACCAGCCAGCTGGTCTGCGCATGCTCTGAAGATGCGGCTGGGGATGCATCTGGGCCTGCAGCCTTGCGAGAGTTAACACGTTTAAATGTTTTACTCACGTCGGCTACAGTGAAGGAGAGTCCGCAGGTTTTGGTAGCGGGCCGTGTCAGTGGCACTGTATTGTCCTCAAAGCGGGCAAAGAAGTTATTTAGTCTGTCTGGGAGCAAGACATCCTGGTCCGCGACTGGGCTGGTTTTCTTTTTGTAATCCGTGATTGACTGTAGACCCTGCCACATACCTCTTGTGTCTGAGCCGGTGAATTGCGACTCTACTTTGTCTCTATACTGACGCTTAGCTTGTTTGATTGCCTTGCGGAGGGAATAGCTACACTGTTTGTATTCGGTCATGTTTCCAGTCACCTTGCCCTGGTTAAAAGCAGTGGTTCGTGCTTTCAGTTTCGAGCGAATGCTGCCATCAATCCATGGTTCCTGGTTTGGGAAGGTTTTAATAGACGCTGTGGGTATAACATCTCCAATGCACTTTCTAACGAATTGTCAATGTTGTTGTTGGACGCAATGCGGAACATATCCCAATCCACGTGTTCAAAGCAGTCTTGAAGCGTGGAATCAGATTGTTCGGACCAGCGTTGAACAGACCTGAGCACGGGAGCTTCTTGTTTAAGTCTCTGTCTGTAGGCTGGAAGCAACAAAATGGAGTCGTGGTCAGCTTTTCCGAAAGGAGGGCGGGGGAGGGCCTTATATGCGTTGCAGAAGTTAGAATAACAATGAATAACAGTATCTATATCCACAGTAAAACGAGTCCTATATCAACATAACCTGAAAGGCCGCTCAGCAAAGAAGAAGCCACTGCTCCAAAACTGCCATAAAAAAAGCCAGACTGTGGTTTGCAACTGCACATGGGGACAAAGATTGTACTTTTTGGAGAATTGTCCTCTGGTCTGATGAAACAAAAATAGAACTGTTTGGCCATAATGACCATCGTTATGTTTGGAGGAAAAAGGGAGAGGCTTGCAAGCCGAAGAACACCATCCCAACCGTGAAGCACGGGGTTGGCAGCATGTTGTGGGGGTGCTTTGCTGCAGGAGGGACTGGTGCACTTTACAAAATAGATGGCATCATGATTGAGGACAATTATGTGTATACATTGAAGCAACATCTCAAGACATTAGTCGGGAAGTTAAAGCTTACTCGCAAATGGGTCTTCCAAATGAACAATGACCCCAAGCATACTTCCAAAGTTGTGGAAAAATGGCTTAAGGACAACAAAGTCAAGGTATTGGAGTGGCCATCACAAAGCCCTGACCTCAATCCTATAGAAAATTTGTGGGCAGAGCTGAAAAAGCATGTGCGAGCAAGGAGGCCTACATACCTGACTCAGTTACACCAGCTCTGTCAGGAGGAATGGGCCAAAATTCACCCGACTTATTGTGGGAAGCTTGTGGAAGGCTACCCAAAAGATTTGACCCAAGTTTAAGCAATTTAAAGGCAATGCTACCAAATACTAATTGAGTGTATGTAAACTTCTGACGCACTGGGAACGCGATGAAAGAAATAAAAGCTGAAATAAATCATTCTCTCTACTATTATTCTGACATTTCACATTCTTAAAATTAAGTGGTGATCCTAACTGACCTAAGACTGATTTTTTTCTTAGGATTAAATGTCAGGAATTGTGAAAAACTGAGTTTAAATGTATTTGGCTAAGGTGTATCTAAATTTCCAACTTCAACTGTAAATCTGTGGTGATGTTTTTGCTACCATGTCAGGGTCAGTACTCTGTGGTGATGTTTTTGCTACCATGTCATGGCCAGTACTCTGTGGTGCGTATCGTGAGGGAGAAGATGCTGCGGACCGAGGCCTTCTCAGATCCTGAGCAGCTGCAGGCCTTCCTCAGCCAGCTCTATGTGTTCCTGGTGGACGAGATGCACGTCGCCCTCAACAAGGTAAGACACACACCCTTGCTCACCCTTCCCAGTCCCACCATACATACATTTCCATGACCAGTTCTTTCTTTCCATGGATTTCAACCTATTCTGTTCTTCCCTTATATATATATATATATATATATATATATATATATATATATATATATATACAGTGACTAGGATCTGGTTTCAATGATGGCCTCTTTTGGTATAGAGGAACTACATCACTGCCTGCGTCACTACTTTATCCGCTTTAATAAAATAGTAGCTAGCAGGATAGAGATCACAGAGGTTGTGTGCATTTCACAAATGGCTAGTTTGCATTATCTATCTTAACTAAAACCACTGCAAAGGTTTTGCCTGTAAACTTTGGTTTTGAATCACGACGTTCTGGCATGGCTGCCTTGTGATTTGTTCGGAGAGTCCCCAGATGTGTTGTTTTTTTGACATAGACAGTGACGTAGTTCCTCTATACCAAAAAAGTCCATAATTGAAACCAGCCCCTGGTCACTGTGTTGCCTAGGGTTGGGTGTTCATAACTATCCCTTATGGGGCTCTGTTTGTAACATGCTATATTTGGTGAAATATATTAATTATGTGCAATCGTTTGTGTCCACAAAATGTACAAAAAAATACCTAACTGCCTTGTCCTTCTTCTCTCCCCAGACGTTGTCAGTGGATGCCCAGGAGACTCAGCCTCGCCCCCTGGTGGACTGTGCCCAGCTCATCCACTTTGCCAAGGAGGCCCAGCTCAACGGGGACTACCAGCTAGCTGCCCAGTACTACCAGGAGGTAACAGAGTGATGGAGGGGATCATTTTGGGAAAGGCGAAGTGCTGAAGCACTCATTTTAATCACATTTGGAGTAGTTACACACTGTCTGTCTGCACCACACACCTTGTGCTGCAGTCACTAGAGTGCCTGTGACAAAACTATTGAATGTTTTCAACCATTGGACCTTTAGTTGTGACGGGAGGGTTAAACATCATAACAACGGACATTTCTAAGCATGGTTTTAGTTCAGAAAGAGATGTTCTAACCCCGTTAGTGAGCTTGGTTTGTTTGTGATGGTTCTCCCCCTGTAGCAGCTGACTCGTGACCGTAGCGACCCAGCCCACTGGTTTGACTACGGGGTGTTGTACATGCTGACGGCTGACTACCAGAAGGCTGAGGAGTGCTTCCACTACGCTGTGTCCATGGAGCGAACACACCTGCCCAGGTAATAAGGGAGGGGATAGTAACCTGGTTCAGCGTTCACTCTGGTTTAAACAGACCAGGGGAATAGAGGTCCATACTTAAAACGTACATCCAGTGAAACCAGGAACGTGTCATTTGCATGTATACCTCTCATGGGATGAGGGCCCTCCTACAAGCCTTTTCTGGGGGGTTTCACCCCTGCACCATTTTATTTCATTTTATTTGAGGTATTTTTATTTTATGAGTAAATAAATGAACTACAGAGTCTAACTGAATGATATTCTCTGTCTGTCTGCAGTTTGCTTATGTGTGGTATCCTGGCAGAGATGGGTGGACGCCTTGAGGAGGCAGAGACATTCTTTGAAGGAGCCACGTGTGTGGACCCGGCCAATGTGGTGGCCTGGACTCTGTTTGGTAAGAGATGAGAGCCCGGGAGGGACATGCTAGCTTGGTCCCAGATACTGTATGTTTGTAACAACAACACTAGGGTTGGCTTTACAGCACAAAGTGATCTAGGACCAGGTTGGAAACGCCTCTATTAATCACAAACACAAACAAACAACTCTTACTTTAATTTGTCAGCGAACATCATCTAATCCCAAGAATTCAATACAAAGAAACAAGGACACGCCATAATACTTTAGTAATAGTTTATACGGTGTTACGATACTAGAATAATGTGTTGTAATAGAGCTGTTTGACTTCAGAAGTATTGGTGTCGATTCTAATTCTTCAATTTGGAATCAATTGGGAGTCAGTTCCCAAAAAATTGCCATCCAATGGTGGTGACCATATTATCTGTGGTCACTGGTCAGGCCTGTTCTATGAGGGCCAGGAGAACTCCATCCAGACCGAGATGGCTTTCCTGGAGGCCACCAAGCAGCAGAGGGCAGCCCTGGTGGTCACCCCACCCTGCAGGGTGGAGACAAGGGTGGAGTCACCAGGCCTGGGGGAGGAGGAGCAGGAGGTGGCGAACTGTGAGTCTTTCACCATCGAGCCAGGTGAGCACTGAAGTGTAGCAGATGCAGTATCGCTAGCTGGTTACCCCGAGCGACAAATCGAGCATCGTACGGTGGTGCCACCCTGTCTGAGACTAGACGTTTTGTCAGCCTTGTTCAACCAAGACTATGCTTTGTGAGTGTGAGGTGTTGTTGTGCAAGAGGTCAAACTCATTTATGTGATCTACTTTTGTTGGCTGTAGACGTGGATGGAGACACAGAAGCCAGTGTGGTGACCGGGTCTCAGAGCTGCCAGGGCAACAAGCCTGGGGAGGGATACAAGGGAGGTGCTGAGGCTGAACCTAGTGCCATGCGACACCTAGCAACCCCCACCAGACTAAACACCACCATCTATATGGAGACAGTGCAGTTCCTGCTGCAGAACAACGCACTACAGGTCAGCAACATGAGCACACACATATATATATATATATATATATATATATACACACACACACAGCTACTAGACACACATGCTGTATAGAAGACTATGGATGTGTATACACTAAACTATGGCCCAATCCAACAGAAGATAATGAGTGAAAAACACATACAGTATGTCAGACTGGGAAGCTACTATAGCTCTGTGTAATAGTATCTCTCTCACACTGTCTTCCTGCTTATCACTCTTTAATTTGTCCAATATTCTGATACGAGATCTGTGCATCACTCCAGACACACATTTGTCAGCCTTCCCTCTGTGTCCTGTGTTTGCTACAGATGGTAGATGATAAAAAAGAGACTCTGCACGGTGATCCATGTGGTTTTTTGTGCATATGTTTCTAATCTTGTCCAATTCTGACCCTTTGTCCACAGATGGCCCAGAGAGCGCTGGCCCAGGAGCTCTTGTGTCCAGGGGGGGGTCTGAGCAGCTCCTACCACCTGGCCCTGGCCCGCCTGCAGATGCTCAGGGCAGAGTACGGCAGCGCCGAGTCCAGCCTGAAGGAGGCGCTCAACGACAGCTTTCAGGTAGAGCCAACAGACATTTCCAGCCCAATTCCCAGACACAAAATAAGCCTGGTCCAGGAGTAAAAAGCATTCTCAATGGTGATTCTCAATTGAAAGAGCTTGTTAGTTCAGAACTAGGCTGAATCTGTGTCTGAGAAGCTGGCCCTTCAAGTTCGACTTTCAACTTTATTGTTGCAAAGGAAATAGGTTTTGCAGCAATCTGATGATAATCTGATGCTTCTAAATGGTTTATATATTATTCCATACAGGAAACAAATGTCTAACACATTAGTGTGATCCCTGCAGGAATTGAACCCACAACCTTGGTGTTATTAAAACCATGCTCTAACTAAGTGATCTATACAGGACCTGATTGCTATATTGTATATTCTGGACATGTATAGGACCCAGATGTGTGTGTTCTGGACATGTATAGGACCCAGATGTGTGTGTTCTGGACACGTATAGGGACCCAGATGTGTGTGTTCTGGACACGTATAGGGACCCAGATGTGTGTATTCTGGCAATGTATAGGACCCAGATGTGTGTGTTCTGGACACGTATAGGGACCCAGATGTGTGTGTTCTGGGCAGGTATAGGACCCAGATGTGTGTATTCTGGCCATGTATAGGACCCAGATGTATGGGCGTTGTTTGGGCACATACACCATCTGACTGGGGAGTTTGGGAAGGCCCAGGAGTGTTACGAGAGGACCCTGGACTTTGTGACGGATGCCACAGACACACACCCCATCTACCTGCGCCTGGGATCCATCTACCTGCAGGAAGGGGAGGTGAGATGGACAGGGGGTGGGGGTCACACACACCACCTGGGACCTGAGAACAATGTATTTACTACTGGGGAATATTCAGGAGTTGGTAGTTGTTTTGGTGGAAACTGAACAATACATTATTAAAAAAATATTAAAGTTACCCACTGTAATTAACTCCCTGTAATTAAGAGTCCCTAGGAGTGTGTGAGATTCATTGTTTTTGGTCTGTTAGTTTGACTCTGCACCTCGTCCACCAATTAGGTGTGTCTCCAGCTCCTACCTACCGATGTGTGCCAACATGATTGAAATTAACACTTTATGTATTGACACTTAAGTTTCAGAGGGCGAAAACAACTTACCTGCGCGCCTGCAAGAGCTCCCCCTCCTGCCTCACCTGGCTGGGACTAGGGATCGCCTGTTACCGGGTAAAAAATACCATATCTACTCTTCCCAAGCTCCTCTAGAAATGATACCTCTCTTTTTTTTTTTTATGTATGAAGGATATATTTGTGTGTGTATGCATTTTTATTATTTATTTAACCTTTTATATAACCAGGCTAGTTAGGAATTAGGAATACATTCTTAGTGTGTGTGTGTGTGTGTGTGTGTGTGTGTGTGTGTGTGTGTGTGCCCGCCCACAGCTAAGGGAGCTGACTGAAGCAGAGGATGCACTGACAGAGGCCAACATCCTGAACAACGGGAACGCGGAGGTGTGGGGTTACCTGTCTCTAGTTTGTTTGCAGGTGAGCGTCCAGTCCATAGAAATAGAATCCATAAAACGGTCCTCCCCATTCAAGTCAATGATGGCCAGCCAGATTGCCAGAGTTCGAGGTTTCAAACCCTTTCTAAGGATTGTGTTTCTATGATCCAAACCTTATGATGTCACCACCATAGAATTACATATCGAATGAAAGGATCTCTGTTACATCTTGTTATGTGGGACTGAGTGCTATAGTATATACACAGTACAGTATATAGTGTGCAGAAGGAGGCCAGAAGAGAATTGGCTCCTTTAGGGCCGTGTACTGGGGTTTTTGACACAAACAAAGAGTTCAGGTGAAATCCATGTGTATTAACCCTGAAGTGTGTGTGGTTGTGTGTTTCAGACGGGCAGAAGACTTGAGGCAGAGCAGTCCTACAAATACGCCCTGCAGGTTGTTCCTCTCTGAATTGTTTCAAAACAATGTTATTGATATGTATATGCATTTAATTAAGTAATTTACTTTTATTTCACAGTTGAACCTACAGAAAGAGGCAGTTCTTCATGAGATCAAGGCACTCCAAGATCATGTTGGCTTTGGAAATCCATGTTTCTGAAGAACAACTGCCGGCACCATCAATGATTTAGGTTAAAAAACAAAGATGAATTGTAATTCTGGTTGGTAAATACCTAATGGTTGGCATCGCAAAGTGACTGTGAATTGTGGAAGGAATTACACATCAATGACTTGTACACTTGTCTGCATCTTCAGCTATATCTGATTAAAAGTTGTTACTTTTGCATAATGTAGGATATAATATTGTGACACAACAAAGATGTGCAGATCCAGAGAGAGTGTCTGTCCAGAGGTGGAAAAAGTAGTCATTTGTCATACTTGAATTAAAGTAAAGAAACCTTGATGATAATGACTGAAGTGAAAGTCACCCATATTGCTTTAGTAAAAGTCTACAAGTATCTGGTTTTAAATGTACTTAAGTATCAAAAGTTTAAGTAAATGCTATAAATCTAATTCCTTATATTAAGCAAACCAGATGGCACAATTCTTAGGACAACCAGGGGCACATCAAGAATCAGACCCCATTCGCGCACAATCACAATAATGTACAGTTGAGTAATGTACAGTTTATAAGCTACTTCCTTCTGCATACAAGTGCATTCGGAAAGTGTTCATACCCTTTCACTTTTTCCACATTTTGTTACGTTACAGCCTTATTCTAAAATTAATTAAATTATGTACTCCTCTCATTAATACACACACAATACCCCATAATGACAATGTGGGGTATTTTACAATTTTATGTTTGCAAAGAAAAAAAAAAAAAATACTTATTTACATGTGGGCAAAGTGAAGGGGTCTGAATACTTTTCCGAATGGACTGAACTTAGCGCTTATTGTTCGAATGACAACGGGAGTCGAGCATATACTTTAAGTGGAAAATACAATATCCAAAGCATTCACTGCATACGTGTAAATAAAGACTATCAGGCATAGCAAACTGCCAAGCCAACCATAAACTACAGTACACTTTTTATTTTACCTTTATTTAACTAGGCAAGGCAGTTAAGAACAAATTCTTATTTTCAATGACGGCATAGGAACAGTGGGTTAACTGCCTGTTCAGGGGCAGAACGACAGATTTGTATCTTGTCAGCTCCGGGATTTAAACGTGCAACCTTCCGGTTACTAGTCCAACGCTCTAACCACTAGGCTACCCTGCCGCCCGATACCCTACAATCACCACCTCTGTGGAAGAAAGACGTATTTAAAGCAATCCATTAAACCAGACACTTACCCAAAGCGATTGACAGTCACGCATACAATTATTTTTATTTTGTACACGGGAATGGAACGAACAATCCTGGTGTTGCAAGCGTCATGCTCTACAGACTGAGCCGTACAGGACCACACTACATTATTGTGCAGCAACAGCTAGCTGGATAGTCATCTGCACTGTCTTTAAACTCATTTCCATAGACAAAGTAAATGCGTCTCCCACTTGTAGATCACCTTAGTGATAGGAATTATCTCGATGGTCTGACGCTGCAGTGAGAGAGAGCGAGAGAGGGGAAAATAATAATAATAATAATAAAATCCCATGACATTGATTTTTTTGCAATTTGGAACAAGCAAATGCACAAACAGGCCTCCAGTGTAATTAGATACTTCATGCGAAAAATGAGTTGCTGTAATTTGAATAATGATGATGACAATAATAATAATGAAAGAAACGAAACAGTCTCTCTGCCTGTTGTAGAATGCTTGATGTCTGGGAGAATTTGGCTTGGTGCTCCCTCACTGTGCGCTCCGCAGCACGCACCACATTAAGGTCTGGGAAACCCATCACTGGGTGAACCTACATGAACGAGGGTATATTTCTGACATTATGAAATGATAGGAATAACGTTTTGCCTCATGTACATAACAAGGCACGAAAACATATTTTTATTTGCTGCTACATCATATTTAGCCCATTATAAATTCATCTCAGAAATGTCATGTTCCCATAAATATGGCATGTTACCATGTACTGAGAGTTTTACCATGTACTGAGAGTTTTACCATGTACTGAAAGTTTTATCATGTACTGAGAGTCCTTAAACATACTATCCTGCCCAGACACATTATTCATGTTGGCCATTTGCAAACCACTGGACTGTTCCGTGACAAAGTCTTCAGGATTATTAGACCTAGTCAGTGTGGATTCAGAAATAGAGGAAATCAAGTGAAAGTTGAAGATAAACAATGAACAAATCTCCAAGTTACTCATACAAGGGAAGCAGAGAAGTTGATGGATCTACTGAACCCACTGTATGACACAGAGGCTGAGTTTACACAGGCAGCCCAATTCTGATCTTTTTCCAGTAATTGGTCTTTTGACCAGTCAGATCAGCTCTTTTGCAAATAATTGGTCAAAAGATCAGAGTTGCCTGTGTAAAGGCAGTAATACTGTTATTTAGTTGAACAATGCTGAGCCAGCAACACCACTCATCATATCACCTTGAGGTTGATGAAGACCAAAAGCTGTCGTTGCCCCTGACAGGTCTCACGCTCTTTTGACCCTTTGCCATCGCTAAGGTCGCAGCTGCAGTAAAAATGTCAAGCAAGCCACCCAAGTGTCTGATATGAAATAAGGAAATTACTTCAATACACACTCTGTACTATGGCTACAGCTATTTGCTAAGTAAGCATATAGTAACATATTACACATTACATATAGTAGCATAGTACATATGGTATATTGTATTTGTCCCATGTGCCGAATACAACAGGTGTAGTAGACCTTACTGTGAGATGCTTACTTACAAGCCCTTAACCAACAATGCAATTTTAAGAAAATACCTAAAAAAAAAAGTAAGAGAAGAATAACAAATGATTAAAGAGCAGCAGTAAATAACAATATTTACTAAATTTGTTATATGCAGGGGGTACCGGTGTCCAGGTAATTGAGGTAATATGTACATGTTGGTAGAGTTATTAAAGTGACTATGCATAGATAATAACAGAGAGTAGCAGCAGCGTTCCAGAGGGGGGGGGGGGGGGGGGGGGGCAATGCAAATAGTCTGGGTAGCCATTTGATTAGCTGTTCAGGTGTCTTATGGTTTGGGGGTAGAAGCTATTTAGGAGCCTCTTGGACCTAGACTTGGTGCTCCGGTACCGCTTGCTGTGCGGTAGCAGAGAGAGTCAGACTATGACTAGGGTGAATGGAGTCTTTGACAATTTTAGGGCCTTCCTCTGACACCGCCTGGTATAGAGGTCCAGGAAGCTTGGACCCAGTGATGTACTGGGACTTACGCACTACCCTCTGCAGTGCCTTGCGGTCGGAGGCCGAGCAGTTGCCATACCAGGCAGTAATGCAACCCGTCAGGATGCTCTCGATGGTGCAGCTGTAAAACATTTTGAGGATCCGAGGACCCATGCCCAATCTTGTCAGTCTCCTGAGGGGGATTAAGTTTTGTCGTGCCCTCTTCACGACTGTCTTGGTATGCTTGGACCATGTTAGTTTGTTGGTGATGTGGACGCCAAGGAACATGAAGCTCTCAACCTGCTCCACTACAGCCCCGTTGATGAGAATGGGGGCGTGCTCAGTCCTCCTTTTCCTGTAGTCCACAATCATCTCCTTTGTCTTGATCACGTTGAGGGAGAGGTTGTTGTCCTTGCACCACACGGTCAAGTCTCTGACCTCCACCCTATAGGCTGTCTCATCGTTGTCGGTGATCAGGCCTATCACTGTTGTGTCATCGGCAAACATAATGATGGTGTTGGAGTCATGCCTGGCCGTGCAGTCATGAGTGAACAGGGAGTACAGGAGGGGACTGAGCACGGACCCCATGTTGAGGATCAGAGTGGCAGATGTGTTGTTACCTACCCTTATCACCTGGGGGTGGAAGGTCAGGATGTCCAGGATCCAGTTGCAGAGGGTGGTGTTTAATCCCAGGGTCCCTAGCTTAGTGATGAGCTTTGAGGGCACTATGGTTGAGCTGAGCTGTAGTCTATGAATTGCATTCTCACATAGGTGTTTATTTTGTCCAGGTGTGAAAGGGCAGTGTGGAGTGCAATTGAGATTGCATCATCTGTGGATATGTTGGTGCGGTATGCAAATTGGAGTGGGTCTAGGATTTCTGGGATAGTGGTGTTGATGTGAGCCATTACCAGCCTTTCAAAGCATTCCATGGCTACAGACGTGAGTGCTACGGGTCGGTTACCTTAGGCAGGTTACCTTAGTGTTCTTGGGCACAGGGACTATGGTGGTCTCTGGCTGTGGAGAGCGTGATCACACAGTCGTCCGGAACAGCTGGTGCTCTCATGCGTGTTTCAGTGTTACTTGCCTCGAAGCTAGCGTATAAGTTATTTAGCTCCTTTCGTAGGATCGTATCACTGAGCAGCTCTCGGCTGTGCTTCCCTTTGTAGTCTATAATAGTTTGCAGGCCCTGCCACATCCAATGAGTGTCGGAGCCGGTGTAGTACGATTTGATCTTAGTCCTGTATTGACACTTTGCCTGTTTGATAGTTCATCGGAGGGCATAGCGGGATTTCTAATAAGTTTCCGGGTTAGAGTCCCGCTCCTTGAAAGTGGCAGCTCTACCCTTTAGCTCAGTGCAAATGTTGCCTGTAATCCATGGCTTCTGGTTGGGGTATGTACGTACAGTCACTGTGGGTACGACATTCTCAATGCACTTATTGATAAAGCCAGTGACTGATGTGATGTACTCATCAATGCCATCGGGAGAATCCCGGAACATATTCTAGTCTGTGCTAGCAAAACAGTCCGGTAGTTTAGCATCTGCTTCATCTGACCACTTTTTTTATAGACCGAGTCACTGGTGCTTCATGCTTTAATTTTTGCTTTTAAGCAGGAGGATAGAATTATGGTCAGATTTGCCAAATGGAGGGCGAGGGAGAGCTTTGTGTGTGGAGTAAAGGTGGTCTAGAATTGTTTCCCTCTGGTTGCACATTTAACATGCTGATAGAAATTAGATAGAACTGTTTTAAGTTCCCTGCATTAAAGTCCCCGGCATCTAAGAGTGCCGCCTCTGGATGAGCGTTTTCCTGTTTGCTTATGGCGATATACAGCTCATTGATTGCGATTTTCCTGCCAGCATTGGTCTGTGGTGGTATGTAGACAGCTACAAAAAATACAGATGAAAACTCTAGGTAGATAGTGTGGTCTACAGCTTATCATGAGTTACTCTACCTCAGGCGAGCAAAACCTAGAGACTTCCTTAGATATCGTGCAGCAGGATTGAACGTTAGCTAGCAGGACGGTGGGCAGGTTAGCCACTTGTTGCCTGATCCTCACAAGGCACCCTGATCTCTTTCCGCGAAATCTCAGTTTCCTTCTCCAGCGAATAACGGGATCTGGGCCTGGTCGGGTGTCTGTAGTATATCCCTCCCGTCCGACTCACTGAAGAAGAGATCTTCGTAGAGTTTGAGGTGAGCAATTGCAGTTCTGATGTCCAGAAGCTCTTTTCGGTCATAAGAGATGGTAGCAGCAACATTATGTACAAAACAAGTTACGAACAACAGGAAAAACAAACAAAATAGCATGGTTGGTTAAGAGTCGATTACATATAGTAACATATTACATATAGTAGCACATTTCGTATATCAACAAATAACATTTGGTAACACATTACATACAGTATAGTAACATATTACATATAGTAACATATTTTTCCCAGTTTTCCTGTTTCTAAAAGCTGTTCAATGGAGTGCCTATCATACTTACTTGCCCTTCCTCTGCCCCTCACAATGATTGTATTAATCACAAATCAGTCCATCCCCACCACCATGATAATCAGATCCATTGCACACCCTGCAGATTTTCTGGTAGTGACGATAAAAACAAGGAAATAAATAATCTGACAATGTCTTTTTAAAGAGCATCCACTGACAATTAATTAATTAAAAAATGAGACTCTCTTCAGTCCATTAATTAATTAATTAATTCGAACAGACTCACATTAATTTATACAAGTGAATGTAACTGTGGCATTTAGTTAATGTGGCGCGCCATAGCGTGGCTAATTCAGTCATCCAAATCTCGTATTCTCTTTCTGTTCACATTGCAATGCACTTGTGTTTTAGGGGTTGCCACAGTGTGTAGGAGGGAGATTCCTAGATGTGAGAAAGTGCAGGAGGGAATGAGATGAAGGAATGTGTAGTATCGGTGGAGAAAGTTGTGTATGTAAACTGTTGGTTGCCCATGGGGCTGGAGATCGGAGGTGTCTGGTGAGACAAAGCCAGGTTGAGGTCAGTGATTAACATTAGTACAGAAAGTGTCATATGCTGAAGAAGTGAAGAGAGCGGTAGAGGAAGATGTGTACATGACGGTGGTTGCTGTGAGTAGGCAGAGACCAATAAAGAGGGATGAGAATAGTATGTGTTTCAGTGAGGTGGGTTTCTTGGCATTTATAGCCATGGTTGTCAACTGTACTACAGAAATGGAACACAAGTCACAGAAAATAGAGGTTGTGGTGGCAGCTGCAGAGAAGTACTTGGGATTGGGAGGATTTACTGCAGAAGACTTGCAGAGATGTTGAGTGGTAGTGTTCTGTCCTCTTAGACCGTTGGCCTGGAGTAGGATTAGATAAGGTTAAATAGTGGAATGGGGTGGTGTTTTTTTTAGTGAGAGCTAATAGTTGCCAGGGTAATTTTCCTTTCCCCCAAATTTTGTATTACCGTAAATTAATGTAGGTAGTCCGTGACTGAACTCAAACTCCAGTACAGTAGGTGGCGGTGTATGCACCTAAAAGTTGGATGCGGTCAGCCAACCCAATCTCAAAGAAGAATAAGCAAGACTACATTTCCTATGTTTTGAGCAATACTGAAGAAGAGCTCCGCAGAGTGCGCAGAGAAGGTAAGCTACTGTATGTTTATTCTCTGTACAATAGGGACAGAGTAGGATGCTAGATAACCCCATGTGAGTTATTTAGCTTTCTACAGCATCAAAACAATAAATTAGGCTATTCTAAGATGTTTGACACATTGTCATCCTGAAGTAAATCACGTATTAACTGTTTAATTAGCTGGCGCTGGTTATAACACTTGTAAACTGTTTCATCGAAAGACTAGAAACTACTATACATAGATCGCTAGCATGGAACATGTCTAACAGCTGCCAGTTCAGTGCCTTGATGTCAAGGGCTAAATTGTTCAACTAGCTAACTGCTCTGCTGGTGGTGGCTAGCTCAGTTAGCGTCTTTGTTACAACGTTAGCAAGACCAATCGACATTCTGATGTTAGTTAGCTTGCAATATTCCCTTGCCATATCCTCAAATATAAGACGCATTTGATCAAATGCATGTAACTAGTGTTGGAACACTATCATGGATACAACCAGAACTACTATTTGATACAGTTTACAGTTAGCTTGTAAACACAAGACTAACTGAACATCTAGCAATGTGTGTACTATGAGCTCCTTTGTCTGGCTCTCTGTGTAGTTCCAGGCCTCTTCATTGTTGACTTTCCTCATTACTTTGTGAAGCGACTAGGGCCTTCTAATGCTAGGCCCCTGCTATGTTGTGCCAGCTATTCACTGTGTTGTTACTTGTGTGTCAGTGTTGCCAAAGTCACACACACATTCCCTTATCTCTGGCACTCTGAATAAGGTCACAGCTGAATCAACTGTCAGGGGACGTTTGACCAGTGACCACCAACGCCCCAAGACGACGACAACAACAACACATAATTGGTAAGAAAATCGCATTTCTACTGCTTCCCCTGCCTGCATTGACGACTGCATCTCCCAAACGTATCTGGTAGGCATGGTGAACATGTGTTAATCATGTGGATTGTACTTATTATTTTTAACCCCTTTTTCGCCCCAATTTCGTGATATCCAATTGGTATATTGGTGAGAGGTTTCCTTAGTCTTGTCCCATCTCTGCAACTCCCGTATGGGAGAGGCGAACGTCAAGAACCATGCGTCCTCCAAAACAAGATGCTGGCAAGCCGTACTGCTTCTTGACACACTGCTTGCTTAACCCTGAAGCTAGCCACACCAATGTGTAAGAGGAAACACCGTAGAACTGGCAACCATGTCAGCGTGCATGCGCCCGGCCCGCCACAGAAGTCGCTAGAGAGTGATGGGACATGGACATCCCGGCCGGCCAAACCCCTCCCTGTCCCGCGCAACGCTGGGCCAATTGTGCGCCTCTTCACGGGTCTCCCGGATCGAACCCGGGTCTGTAGTGATGTCTCAAGCACGGCAATGCAGGGCATTAGACCGCTGCGCCACTCGGGAGGTCTCTCTTATGAACTTGAAGTGGATTGGACCTGATATCATAAGGCACAGAAGCTACGTATAATTGTCATATTTATTGTGGTAGGCTGCTCCTGTTACTGAAGTGACACTGATCTGAAAAATCTCAGGTGTTTCTGTAGAGTTTATTCTATAGATCTAGCCTAACCTGTGTTGTGGACTGATGTTCTGCTGGTCATAACTAGGCTACGTGTCAACAAGACATTGGATGGAGAGTCTCTGTATCAAATGCTGCTGTTCTGTTTAGGCTCTCTTCTCCTAAATGTAGAGAGATGTTTGAATTGGGTTTTACTGTCATTAGGATATTAACGCGTTATATCATATACCCAATTTTTTGTTTACACCATGAAGACGATGTAGTATTAGGCTAAATGCAGAATAATATAGTCTTACTTGCAGAATAATAATGAACAAAATATTTTGGCCCGCAGCAGAATAGAGCAGTAGACCCACCCACATTAGCCTAAGCGCTCTTTTGCCTCTGTGCAAGGTTTTCTTGGTAATCTTGGCACATGAGACATGTTCAGGCAGCAATAACAAAGGGTACTGATTTGTGTGGCCAGATGTTCATTTCATGGACCCTTCTTGATGTTTTAATGAATGTAGCTTTAGTAAATAGTTTAGTTAATTACATAGCCAATTCCTTTTACTTATTATGACTAATTAGGATGGTTTGGGTTGTCACCCTCAAAGATGTAGGCTATGCCTACTACTATGCTTAAACCCTACCATATTAAGTTTATACAGGCATGAGCCGAGGATTCATCAGAAAATATATATATGCTGTTTGCTATGTTGTATCTGATATGATATGTTGTGCTGGGCTTGCACTAATTAAGCAATTTTGTCTACTTGCACTCTCATGGACCCAATTATAAACTGGGTGGTTTGAGCTCTGAATGCTGATTGGCTTAAAGCCATGGTATATCAGACCATATAACACGTGTGTGATATGACAAAACATCTTTACTGTTCTAATTACGTTGGTAACCAGTTTATAATAGCAATAAAGCACCTTGGGGCTTTGTGTATACCACAGCTAAGGGCTGTCTCCAGGCACTCCGCGTTGCGTCTTGATTAAGAGCAGCACTTAGCAATGGTATATTGACCATATACCACACCCCCTCGTGCCTTATTGCTTAAATAGAACGTAAATGCCATCTAGAATGTAAAGAGATCCCTTGCTAGCAGGCAGACTCGGGGCATGTGGTTACCATGACGATGAATATAATCAAACAGCTCTGTCAGAGATCGCTAGCTAGCTAGCTACCTTGTCAAAACAGCAATCATTACATTTGTTTATTTTCAGTACTCTGCATTTATGCCCATTGCAAGCATAGTATTGTAAGTATCATAACAATGTTAGCTATTATACAGAGAGAAAAATGTTTCAAGGTGGTGGCATTATTTTTACACTTATTATGAGCTAACTTACGTTAGCTAGCTAGCTAAATTTACTGTTCTATGGTTCTGTTTTCTAACTTGGCTAATGTTATGTAAAGTGTTTTTCTGCCTTGTTGTTCTTAAATGTTAGGTTTACCTTGTTATTGTTTGGAGTTAAGAAATATTTCCTTTCTGTATTTTCAGTTTCAGAAAAAGAGCAACACCTCTCTTATGGATTTGTTGGGCTACTGTTTATGCTAGCTGTCAAACGGTACACCAGAACACAGCGTGGACAGCATACCCATAGTCAGAGGAGCATGTTGGGCTACTGTTTATGCTAGCTGTCAAACGGTACACCAGAACACAGCGTGGACAGCATACCCATAGTCAGAGGAGCATGCTGGCTGATCCCATAGACTTTCAGTCATTACACTCACGCTAGTTGGCAATTGCTCAATTAACACTAATTACCTTCAACTGCATGCAGAGATAGATGAACTCATAGATATCATTTGTATGACTGGGTAAATGGAAACCATTGATAAGTTGTCAAAATCTCCAACTATCCCTTAAGACTCTATTGTCATGGACATTTGGGCTTCTGTTTACAAAAGCACTACTTCTGTATCTATCTATCTGCACATACTGTATCTAGGCTATGTGGCTCTCATGTAGGCTACCCCACCCACTCAATAGTGAGTCAGCTTTGAATGTGTGGGTCTTGTTTTGGTGTTCTGTCTTTGGCAGAGACTGGCAAAGAGTGTCTGTCTGAGTGACAGGACCAAGCTGTCTGCAGAAAAGATGGAGGACTCTGTGAAGGCGGAGAGTGTCGCCGATGGAGGAGGCCTGGTGAATGCAGAGAAAGAGCCAGAAGACACTCTCAGGTATAGAAATCTGGGATGGTCTAACTTCACTTCAGTGCTATTTCTGAAAATGGATGGGGGCTGGGCAGTTTCTGGAAGTGAGAGGTTTCTTCTCTCAAGTGTATGTTTGAGTGCCAGGGTGTGGGCAGGGTATGTTTCAGTTCTGTCAGATTTGGTCTGTCTCTTTTTTATTTCTGAGGAGAGTTGAAAACACAATGGGCTCGTTTCCCGGACACAGATTAAACCTTCTCCTGGAGTAAAAAGCACGCTCAATGGAGAATAGGCTACATTGAAAGTGTTTTTTCTTCTTCTCCAGAACTAGGATTAATCTGGGTTTGGGAAGCCAGCCCAATGGGTCATGTAGTTAGTGTGTGCCTCTAGTTTCCCATGCGGTGTCAGCCAGTGTGCCCTCCCCACAGCCCCACAGACCTTTCTGAACTGCTGGCTGCCGGGACCAAAGAGGTTCACGAGAAGGCGGAGAACACCCAGTTTGTCAAGGACTTCCTCAGGGGGCGCATCCGCAAGGAGCTCTTCAAGGTCAGTCTGGAGAATAGAGCAGCCACGTAAGTCTTTTCTGAGACTTAGTACTGCTGCATTCACTGTCTTGAACATTATGCATCATCTGATTTATCCACAGCAGTCAGTTAAGGGTGTAGGCTTTTTGATCTAACTTTGACATCCTCACTTTGCAAACACTTTGAAAGATATTACTGTGAAGAATCATGATGGGTCTTTCAGCACCACTGGTAATGAACAACCACTGTACTGAACAACAATATATTGTAAGGCTTTAAAGAACATGAAGTGCTTTGACATCCTCACTTTGTGAGACTTTGCCAGGATACAGAAAGGGATGTATCTTGACAACATGAATGTTGACACACACACAGTATTTGAGGGACTGTCAAACATGGATTAATGAAAAATATTTGCACCTAAAATGTTTGTTTTGGGGTAAAATTCTGCATCTCTCTCTCGCTCAGCTGGGTGATGTGGCCCTCTACTACACCTACGAGGCTATGGAGGAGGAGATTGAGAGGAACAAGGATCATCCTGACTTCTCCCCGCTCTACTTCCCAGAGCTGAATAGACGTGACGCCCTGTCCCGCGACCTGGACTACTTCTATGGTGAGGACTGGCGGGAGCGGGTCAGCTGCTCGCCAGCCACGCAACGCTACGTGGAACGCATCCACCAGGTGAGTAACCCAGAGGTCAGAGAGGTGGACCGGTAACCAGAAGGTCGCTGGTTCAAGTCCCAGGCTGGACGAAAAAAGTGGGGGCTGAACTGGCTACTGGAGGGCTGCTGGTTTCAGATTCACATTACCACCATCCACTACCATTGTGCCTTTATGCAAGGCACTTCAGCCCTAACGCTACTCCATGGGTGCTGCACTGTGACTCCCTGTGCTGCTTCAATCCTCTGGTGTGTGTGGAGTCCAGGGGGGGTTGACAATACCAGAAGCCAGTGAAGTTGTATTTGTATTTAGGTGGGTCAGGAAGAGCCGGTCTTGCTGGTGGCCCATGCCTACACCCGTTACATGGGCGACCTGTCCGGGGGTCAGGTGCTGAAGAAGGTGGCCCAGCGGGCGCTGAAGTTGCCATCGACGGGCGAGGGCGTCTATTTCTACCAGTTTGACGGCATCCACAGCGCCAAGGCCTTCAAGCAGCTGTACCGGAGCCGGATGAATGAGCTGGAGCTGGACATGGCCACCAAGGACAGGCTGGTGGCGGAGGCCGTGCTGGCCTTTCAGTTCAACATGGAGGTGAGGAAGGGGAAGGGAAGAGAGAGATAGAGCTGGGGTTGATTAAAGAGTGAGACTGCTGCACCTGCTGGTGTGGTGGGTCTTCCAGTAAACGGAGACTGCTGCACCTACTGGTGTGGTGGGTCTTCCAGTAAACGGAGACTGCTGCACCTGCTGGTGTGGTGGGTCTTCCAGTAAACGGAGACTGCTGCACCTACTGGTGTGGTGGGTCTTCCAGTAAACGGAGACTGCTGCACCTACTGGTGTGGTGGGTCTTCCAGTAAACGGAGACTGCTGGTGTGGTGGGTCTTCCAGTAAACGGTGGGTCTCCTAATAATTCCTTCTAGGTGATGGCTGGAAATATTGCCATCTCATATCGGTATCACAACCAGTCGTGATCGGGAGTCCCATAGGGCGGTGCACAATTGGCCCAGCGTCGTCCGGGTTAGGGCAGGGTTAGACCGTCATTGTAAATAAGAATTTGTTATTGCCTGACTTGCCTAGTTAAATAAAAATAGACGTTTTGTTTTCAGAGGAAGCCAGGCCGCATTAGTTTAGTTTCTGAGGTAGGCCACGGTCGTTTAGTCTCTGAGGTAGGCCACGGTCGTTTAGTCTCTGAGGTAGGCCACGGTAGTTTAGTCTCTGAGGTAGGCCACGGCCGTTTAGTCTCTGAGGTAGGCCACGGCCGTTTAGTCTCTGAGGTAGGCCACGGCCGTTTAGTCTCTGAGGTAGGCCACGGCCGTTTAGTCTCTGAGGTAGGCCACGGCCGTTTAGTCTCTGAGGTAGGCCACGGCCGTTTAGTCTCTGAGGTAGGCCACGGCCGTTTAGTCTCTGAGGTAGGCCACGGCCGTTTAGTCTCTGAGGTAGGCCACGGCCGTTTAGTCTCTGAGGTAGGCCACGGCCGTTTAGTCTCTGAGGTAGGCCACGGCCGTTTTAGTCTCTGAGGTAGGCCACGGCCGTTTTAGTCTCTGAGGTAGGCCACGGCCGTTTAGTCTCTGAGGTAGGCCACGGCCGTTTAGTCTCTGAGGTAGGCCACGGCCGTTTAGTCTCTGAGGTAGGCCACGGCCGTTTAGTTGCATTTCTCAGTATTGTATAATTTAATTAATCATTTAAGCTCAGTAACCAGCCACTGTATTGATCCTGTCTTTGGAGATAAGTCTTGTGCCCAGGGAAAATTAGGGTCTTTGGCCAACAGCAGATGGTTGGATTTGTGCTTATCACCATAACCACTCTGCTAACTGGTTCTGAGAGCGTAGCCAGACAATGTGCCATCTATCATATTTCAAGTGCTCAGATATGATCATTAATTCACTTCCTCACATCTGGCTTCTGATTACATTACATGAATGTCAGATGTTGAACTTGATCATATTCTTATTACGGTTCTGCATCATGGACATTTATTTGACCAGTGGCACCTCCTTAAGTTAAATATCACTCCTTTCACTCGCCCACCGACCCAGTCGCAATTTAGTTTGTGCTAAAATCTGGGTCAACACAATTCAGCTTACTGTTTCAGTTCAGAGATTGTGTTCATCAGGACACACAATATCAAACTGTTCCAAAGTGTTGTGAAAAATAAGCTTTCCTTATTGGACCTTTTCAGATGGTACCTCCCTGTTTGACCTTTGGTTCTGTTTTGTGCTGAGTGAAAATGAACCAGTTGTAATCCCCTGTGTTTGGTGTGTTTGGTGTCAGGTATTTGATGAGCTAGAGGAGATGGGTAAGGATATCCAGGAGGAGGTCATGGATGCGGGCATGCCCGTTCACGGGGCCCATGGGACCGGAGGAGACATCAACAAATGCCCCTACTACGCCGCACAAATGGGTACGCTGACACACAACTCCTGTAGGCTCTGTCTGGAAACAAAGTGATTTGATCCAGAAAACCAAAAGAAAGAATTGTTGTGCCATGTTAGCAATACGTGGGCATTTAGAACCACAATACCCTTACCACACTGTCTGGCTGGCTTGGATATTTGCTTTTCACATTGTCCTTTCCAGCATGGCTCCAGCATCTACGGTGGCTCCCTAACCAGGCCAGTGCAGTACTGCTTGACCTGGCTTAGTGGTGTTAAAAATGGTATGAGTGTTTCACATGGTAATGTGGGAGGTTTGCTGACCGTGTTCTTTGTCCTTTGTCTATCTCAGCGGCCAGTGGGGGCTCGGCGTACGTCGGTCAGCTGGCCATGGCCGTCCTCAGACACCCCACAGGCCAGGTCCTATTCGCCGCCTGGGTCGCCGCCCTCGCCGGATTGGCTGCGTGGTACTTCATGTGATCCGACCCACAGCCAATTGTTGGCTGTTCTGCAGGAAAGAAGGAGGAAAAACAGGGAGGGAAGACAAGAAGAATTGTTTTCTGAACGTTTGGATGAGAATCCATCTGTACCCAGACCTTGTAACCTTCCCTCCTCCTCTCCTCTAATTTTCTCTCTCTACTACCTCCCTCTCACTCTCCCTCCATCCTGTATCTTCTCAGTATGGTTGGTCATATTTGTAGCTCTTAGTACCAGTTTAGAGCCATTTTTTAAATTTAAACCTGTTATAGGATGTATTTCTTCTTGAGTTGACATGAGATGACAATTGATCTTACTTGTTTAGATTATAGTGTGATTTGTAGTCATGTTGAAGTCTCTTTAATAATCCCTAACAATTGTATTATGGAGTGATGCAGTAGAGTTGGAGGGGAAAAACAGCTATCCTGCTATGACAAAAAAGCCTTTGTGGATTTTGACACTTTTAGGTTGCCATGGTGATTTGAAGGACTATATTCTGCTGTCCCCTGGGTGTCCTCACAATCAGTCCATCAAACCAAAATGTAATCTTGAAAATATTAGAGCAGTGAGCCTTTGCTTGAAGTGGACTGAATTAGGTGCCCGTACTTTTTTATTTAGGTGGTGGAACTGAACAAGTAGAACATTTTGAGGTGCTGGCACTCCGTAGCGGTGAGCACCAGCACAACTTAAACACTGCTGAGCCAGAAACAGTCAAAGTAACACGTTCTATGCATATGTTAATATGCAGATCTGGCAAAGTGTAGGAGTATTTCTGCAGGGCAGACTACTATCTCTTTGCTTGAGTAGGTTGAGCGACATCTTTTAAAGTTTGTATTAATGGTTATGGGGGTGATACTCTCTTGGGAGTAGTCCCACGATTTGGTTACGGACAGCACAGGCTAACTGACAGCAAGAGCACACTTTTTTTAGAAAGGTCTAGACTTTAAAATGTTGCCAACGGTTGTCACACATCACAATGGATTATTTTTCTCTTCTCTCCAAATGAACGCAGGCAGAAATTTCCAACCTCCTGTGAAAAGCACACAGACAGTGAGGCAGGATGGACACTTTTTAGTTCTTGTTTTAGGATGGACGAGCAATATTACTATTAATCATTTCTGAAGTGTATTTCTTTGTTTTATTCTATGTTGGACTTAGTTATCTAGTGCTGTCCAGTTCCTTGTCCTTTGCTTGGCACTCAGGCAGTCTAGAGAGGAGCAGAGTGTCTGAAAACGGACACATCCGTCCTGGAAACGTGTATAAAGTTGATTTTCAGTATTGTTCTAGGCCTATGAACACCAGGTAGAGGCAGCGAATACAGCAGCTAGTGTAATGGTCTGGGAGATGAGATCGGGTTAGATTGGTGAAGACAAGGCACCTCATCAGTCTGAATGTATAACATTTAAGACTTGAAAGCTATGCACCAACCTGATGAGGTTGAGCCATCGTTGTTTGGTTGTGGAGAAGGAGAACAATGTGTTGTGCAGGTGACCATAGGTTTGTATCTGAGGAAATATAAGGGCAATACAGTATTTATCAGATCCTTTTCAGGATTCACACTGACATCAACATTACATTCCTTGATTTGTTTGTAGTTTTAACATTGAAGACAGCAGTTTGCGTTGTATTCTATGCTTTCACTTGAAGATGGAGAAGTTGTTAAAGGTCAGAATGCTGAATACCAAAGGTCAAGTTGCTGACATGACATTATCTCGGTTCATTACAAACAGGTTCTATGCTGTGTGTTCAGGTCTGTGGTTCTCTCCTATCCATCTCTGGTGTATTTGGTAGTCCTTCAATTCTTTGTTCAGTAGCCCTTCCTCCATCTGAGGTATTAACGAAACAGAATGAAACCGGGATTATCTTGATTAGTCCAATAAGAAATGTTTGATTTCCGTGGTAAAACATTTTGCCCTAATGAACATGACCCAGGTGTAGTTATGGCTGTCCAGACCAGTCCAGAGCCTCATTAGTCATGTACGTGTTGGGTCTCAGGTTCATGTTAATTAAATTATATACTTAAGAAACATTGCAAGACTTGTCATATTTTAGTTCAATGTAAATGCAATTTTAGTATTTGTTTTCAGGGGATGGAACTGTTGCAGTATTTAGAACATTTTGAAGGAGTTCTGGAATGACCAGACTTGGGTTGTGTTCATTAGGCACTAAACAGAAGAAGACTGAAACAGGGAGGGACTAACTGGACTAACTAAACTCTTCTGAAATGTGGGCCCTAATGAACACGACCCATAATCTCAGGTGTCGAGGTGTGAGTGTTGTTGGCGATGAACTAATGGAAGCCTAGTGATCTCAGTGAGTGCTTGACAGACACACGTTGCGTGACTCTTTCTTGCCTTGTCGGCTGTAATAGAAAGCAAACAGTAACCGTATTATCAAACCCATTAGTCTTGTACAGTAAGTACACTGCAATCTAACTCAAGCTTTATCAGTGACCGACTATTTACTACAAATGTCACTGGTCTCATTTTGTGAAAGAAGAAAATCACAGGAATACATTGTAGTAAAATAAATGGTTGAATTTCCTGTATACTTTTGTCATTTTATGTGTTGAGACATTTTCCCTGTTTGAATACATTCCTTGTGTTCCTAAGATACACATATCCAACTGCTAACAGATCTGTGCTTAGTAATGTCACTTGCAATTCAGCTCTGTTATTACTTAAAGGAAGTACAGACATCTAAAGTATTAGACCAGGGTCATTGGCCCGTTCTCCAGTAGTTTAGTATTTCTACTGTTCACATCTGGCAGCAATAAGACATTAACAATTCATTTAGATTTCACTTTAATTATAGATGTTATTTACTTCTCTAACATGACACATTGGTATGGTTGCAATATCAACAGCTGTGTATTTACAAATATAACTAGGCAGAATGGAGGTACATGAAAGTGTGCTGCTTTGAGTGAATTCTCAGATTCATCAAGGGAGAAGGGGTTGACGAGGAGCAGAGTAAGAGGGAAGAGGTCCGGCCACATCTGATCCAACTGGTTTGAGTCATGCCCATCCTGGATGACTGGGTTCTCAGGCCCAAATGCATCTCCACACACATTACACTTTATGTAACAAAGGTATTTCAGCCAGACAACTTCCTCTCTCTCACCATAGCTGTTTGACAGTACTAATGCTGGTACAACTCGTTGCAGTAGCTAGCTAGATAGGAAGCAGAGTTAACTTTACAGAACAAACGTATTAAACATTTAAAGAAATCAGGAGGATCTCAACCAAAACAAAGTTCCTTATTGCAGCACAGGCCTTTCTATTCCTATACCCTAAGTGTACAAACCATTAGGAATAACTTCCATGACAGACTGACCAGGTGAAAGCTATGATCCCTTATTAATGACACTTCAATTTACTTCAATCAGTGTAGATGAAGGGGAGGAGACCTGTTAAAGAAGGATTTTTAAGCTTTGAGACCACAGGCTTGTATTGTGTGTGTGTACCATTCAGAGGGTGAATGGGCAAGACAAAAGGTTGAAATGCCTTTGAACAGGGTATGATAGTAGGTACCAGGCGCACCAGTTTGAGTGTCACAAACTGCAGTGTTGCTGGGTTTTTCCACAGTTTCCTGTGTGTATCAAGAACGGTCCACCACCCAAAGGACATCCAGCCAACTTGACACAACTGTGGGAAGCATTGGAGTCAACATGGACCAGCATCCCTGTGGAACGCATGACACATTGTAGACTCCATTCCCTGATGAATTGAGGCTGTTCTGAGGGAAAAAGGGGGTGCAACTCAATATTATAAAGGTGTCTAATGTTTTGTATATCCATGTTTTTTTTAGCCATCACTGGCAACAGTGCATTCCTCAAAGACAGCAGAGAGACCATACTTTATGAGTGACTGACTGCACTGCTATCACACGGTTAGGAATCTGATGGACAGGAACATTAGGAAAATCTATGGAATACCCTGTTAAAGTTGCCGCCCCGTTCGCTTTACATACGGATCACGTACCCCAATCTTTTCAACATGTGGTCATTTAAGATGTAGAATTATATTTGTGGATGAATTTACTTCTGCCCAATGCCTTTTATGATATGCTTGAAGACCATTGCGCAACATTTTTGCACATTTAACACCATCCAAAAAACTATTTCCTCTTGGATTTGGGTTTTAGGCAACAGGTATGAGTTAGGACCACATTCTGTTTGAGTCTGTTTCAGTCCATTGTCTTCCACTGCTATGGAACTGATCAAGGATGAAAGGAGATCTGTGAAGGTAAATCTGGGGTAACCAGTCTTGTCCAGTGCCAGAGTAGGATACAGTAGACATCATCCCTCCAACACTCTCCCACCACCTGTTCCCATATCTGGTCTCTCCTTGTGGCTGTCTTCTTAGGACATCATCTCTCTACCCTCGGACACTCGCCTCAGTTCCCAGTGGACCTTTTACCTTTCAGTATAAAAATAAAGAAACAGAATTACTGCATGTGTTTTCAAAACCAGCATATGACAAACTACTGTCCCTCCACCCATTGAAAATGACAGCAAAACATTGATTTGAATTGGGATGTCTTTTCTAGTAATTATATTTCTATGGTTAAACAATTGTGTGTATGCATGTACACTACATGACCAGAAGTACGTGGACTCCTGCTTGTCGAAAAATCTCATTCCAAAATCATGGGCATTAATATGGAGTTGGTCCCCCTTTGCTGCTATAACAACCTCCACTCGTCTGGGAAGGCTTTCCATTCGATTTTGGAACATTTCTGCAGGGACTTTCAGCCATAAGAGCATTAGTGAAGTCAGGTACTGATGATGATGGGTGATTAGGCCAGGCTCGCAGTCAGCTTTCTAATTCATCTCATAGGTGTTTGATGGAGTTGAGGTCAGGGCTCTATGCAGGCCAGTCAAGTTTTTCCACACCGATCTCAACAAACCATTTCTGTATGGATCTTGCTTTGTGCACAGGGGCATTGTCATGCTGAAACAGGAAAGGGCCTTCCCCAAACTGTTGCCACAAAGTTGGAAGCACAGAATGGTCTAGAATGTCATTGCATGCTGTAGCGTTAACATTTCCATTCACAGAAACTCAGGGGTCTAGCCTAAACTATCAAAAACAGCCGCAGACCATAACTCTTCCTCCACCAGACTTTACAGTTGGCACTATGCATTTGGGTAAGGAGTGTTCTCCTGGCATCCGGCAAATCCAGATTCGTCCATTGGACTGCCAGATGGAAAGTGTGACTCATCACTCCAGAGAACGCGTTTCCACTGCTCCAGAGTCCAATGGCGGCAAGCTTTACACCACTCCAGCTGACGCTTGGCATTGCTTGTGTGGTGATCTTAGGCTTGTCTGCTCGGCCATGGAAACCCAGTTCATGAAGCTGCCGATGAACAGTTCTTGTGCTGACGTTGCTTCTAGAGGCAGTTTGGAACTAGTAGTGAGTGTTGCAACCGAGGACAGACGAGCTTGTGTGGCCTACCACTTCGCGGCTGAGCCATTGTTGCTCCTTGACGTTTCCACTTCACAAAATATCAGCACTTACAGTTGGCCGGGGTAGCTCTATCAGGGCAGAAATTTTACGAACTGACCTGTTGGAAATGTGACATCCTATGACAGTGCCACGTTGAAAGTCCCGGAGCTCTTCAGTAAGGCCAGTCTACTGCCAATGTTTGTCTATGAAGATTGCATGGCTGTGTGCTCGATTTTATACATCTGTCAGCAACGGGTGTCTCAAATAGCCGAATCAACTAATTTGAAGGGGAGGCCACATACTTTAGTATGTATGTATAGTGTATGTATGCATGCAACTTTATACAGATGACAGTCACAAACCAGCTGACTGACAAACGGTGTGCCACGAACCAGTGTGTTCCAGAAACTGTTTATCCCACATATGCATGTGCACAAGTGGCAAAGGCAACATCATGAATAGTGTGTCCTTCCTGGTTTGTGACTGTCAGGCGAAGGCATCATGACTAGTGTCCTACCCGGTTTGTGACTGCCAGGCAAAGGCATCATGAATAGTGTCCTACCTGTTTGTTTGTGACTGTTAGTTTGTGACTGTCAGGTGGAGCTAAACAATTGTTTTAACTTGGTGAAGAAGCCCTGCTCCTGCTTGCTCTCTCCTACATCCTCTTGCCTGTCCTGCCCTGCCTCAGACTGCTTAGCACTGCTGCCCCCACCTGGTCAGAAACATGTATTGCGTGAGCTAAGGTTTTACAAATAAAAGCATTGTCAGCTTTCATGAGCAGAGCTGGGACCTCAACTAATTGTAAACCAAATGAAGAGGAGCAGGTAAGTGTGCAGTCAGTGTGTAGGAACCTAGCCCAGAAACAGTGTGTGTGTGTGTGTGCCACTACCTGCAGTGGTGCTTGTGACACCATTGACTGTCCCCTCCACTTCAGTCTCATCCTCTGCGTAGCTCATGAGCAGAGCTTTTTGTCTGTCTGTCAGGATCCTGCTCACACACAATAGTGGAGACCGTGAGGAATGAACATCTAACATTTGTCAGAGATGCAGAGATGGTATCTAAAGGTGTATTTTGCAGTAGCTTACTACAGAGATGGTATCTAAAGGTGTATTGTGAGTAACTTACTACAGAGATGGTATCTAAAGGTGTATTGTGAGTAACTTACTACAGAGATGGTATCTAAAGGTGTATTGTGAGTAACTTACTACAGAGATGGTATCTAAAGGTGTATTGTGAGTAACTTACTACAGAGATGGTATCTAAAGGTGTATTGTGAGTAATTTACTACAGAGATGGTATCTAAAGGTGTATTGTGAGTAATTTACTACAGAGATGGTATCTAAAGGTGTATTGTGAGTAATTTACTACAGAGATGGTATCTAAAGGTGTATTGTGAGTAATTTACTACAGAGATGGTATCTAAAGGTGTACTGTGAGTAACTTACTACAGAGATGGTATCTAAAGGTGTATTGTGAGTAATTTACTACAGAGATGGTATCTAAAGGTGTACTGTGAGTAACTTACTACAGAGATGGTATCTAAAGGTGTACTGTGAGTAACTTACTACAGAGATGGTATCTAAAGGTGTACTGTGTAGTAAATTACTACAGAGATGGTATCTAAAGGTGTACTGTGAGTAACTTACTACAGAGATGGTATCTAAAGGTGTACTGTGAGTAACTTACTACAGAGATGGTATCTAAAGGTGTACTGTGTAGTAACTTACTACAGAGATGGTATCTAAAGGTGTATTGTGTAGTAAATTACTACAGAGATGGTATCTAAAGGTGTATTGTGTAGTAAATTACTACAGAGATGGTATCTAAAGGTGTACTGTGAGTAACTTACTACAGAGATGGTATCTAAAGGTGTATTGTGTAGTAAATTACTACAGAGATGGTATCTAAAGGTGTACTGTGAGTAACTTACTACAGAGATGGTATCTAAAGGTGTATTGTGAGTAACTTACTACAGAGATGGTATCTAAAGGTGTATTGTGTAGTAAATTACTACAGAGATGGTATCTAAAGGTGTACTGTGTAGTAAATTACTACAGAGATGGTATCTAAAGGTGTACTGTGAGTAACTTACTACAGAGATGGTATCTAAAGGTGTACTGTGAGTAACTTACTACAGAGATGGTATCTAAAGGTGTATTGTGTAGTAAATTACTACAGAGATGGTATCTAAAGGTGTACTGTGAGTAACTTACTACAGAGATGGTATCTAAAGGTGTACTGTGTAGTAAATAACTACAGAGATGGTATCTAAAGGTGTACTGTGTAGTAAATTACTACAGAGATGGTATCTAAAGGTGTATTGTGTAGTAAATTACTACAGAGATGGTGTATTGTGTAGTAAATTACTACAGAGATGGTATCTAAAGGTGTATTGTGTAGTAAATTACTACAGAGATGGTATCTAAAGGTGTATTGTGTAGTAAATTACTACAGAGATGGTATCTAAAGGTGTACTGTGTAGTAAATTACTACAGAGATGGTATCTAAAGGTGTACTGTGTAGTAAATTACTACAGAGATGGTATCTAAAGGTGTACTGTGTAGTAACTTACTACAGAGATGGTATCTAAAGGTGTACTGTGAGTAAATTACTACAGAGATGGTATCTAAAGGTGTATTGTGTAGTAAATTACTACAGAGATGGTATCTAAAGGTGTACTGTGAGTAACTTACTACAGAGATGGTATCTAAAGGTGTACTGTGTAGTAAATTACTACAGAGATGGTATCTAAAGGTGTACTGTGTAGTAAATTACTACAGAGATGGTATCTAAAGGTGTACTGTGTAGTAACTTACTACAGAGATGGTATCTAAAGGTGTACTGTGAGTAACTTACTACAGAGATGGTATCTAAAGGTGTATTGTGTAGTAAATTACTACAGAGATGGTATCTAAAGGTGTACTGTGAGTAACTTACTACAGAGATGGTATCTAAAGGTGTACTGTGTAGTAAATTACTACAGAGATGGTATCTAAAGGTGTATTGTGTAGTAACTTACTACAGAGATGGTATCTAAAGGTGTACTGTGAGTAACTTACTACAGAGATGGTATCTAAAGGTGTATTGTGTAGTAAATAACTACAGAGATGGTATCTAAAGGTGTATTGTGTAGTAAATAACTACAGAGATGGTATCTAAAGGTGTACTGTGAGTAACTTACTACAGAGATGGTATCTAAAGGTGTATTGTGTGTAGCTTACTTGGGGACTCGGACTTTGACGTGGACGTAGTGATCTCCGTAACCATAGCCACTGATCCGTGCGATGCCCTTCCCAGAGAGGAGGATCCTCTGGTCTGTTTGGATCCCAGCAGGGATCTACAAGAGGATTCACCAATCACAGTTAGTTACTGGCCATCGATCCATCACTCTTATGTATGTAGGTGTGTCACAGAAAGGTTGGTCTGTCCGTGTGTCTCTCACCGAGAGGTTGACTGTCTCGTAGAGGCCCTGTGCCCGGGCCGTGCCCCCCAGTACAGCCTGAGCCACAGAGATCAGCACGTCAGAGTGGATGTCTGCGCCGTCCCGTCTGAACACTGGGCTCTTCTGGACCCGAAACGTGATGAACACCTCCTTCTTCCCCACAGGCATCCTGACCGTCTGACCGTCCTCAACACCTGCAAAGAGACAACACAGCCAGTCAACCTGGGTGTGCACTACACAACTTTCAAAATCCTAACATCGCTGAGCCTCCCACATTAAACGACTCTTCCCTGTCGTTTTTTGTCTTTCCAACGTAGTGGTGCGCACTACACGATGTGGCACAGTACAGGGTCACACACTACACGATGTGGCACAGTACAGGGTCACACACTACACGATGTGGCACAGTACAGGGTCACACACTACACGATGTGGCACAGTACAGGGTCACACACTACACGATTCTTCACTCGGTCGTAAGGATTCTCCATACAGACATGCTGTCTCATGAAAACAATGATGCAATTAGATTGTTAACGTAGCTAGAACAAATCAGCCTCAAACGTTTTCAGTCAGACATTCACACCTAGTTGAAATATCTAACAATTTGACACTTTGGCTTTGGTTAAAGGCAAGTACAAACGCAAATTAGTAGTAGTTATCGTTCCTGCTCGAGAGTACACATTCTGGGTGACGCCATCATCTCACTGGCATCTTCTCTGGAGACCTCTCATTGGCTATTGCTGAACACCGTTCTCAGAACCTGTCGTTGTACATCTCACACTAGAAGAGCATTGCAGATTTTGTGCCGATAAAATCAAACAGGTTTGAAAATATCAGGACGTCTGGGACGCTCAAAGACGGGATCAGTAGCCCTCTGACCCACTCACATTAAACCCGCTCACGTTAAACCTGCTCACGTTTTATAGACGTTTCAAACATAGGAAGTGCTTCATTCAGCATTATAGAGTTTTATAAACGTTTCAAACATTAGGGACTGCTTCATTCAGCATTATAGAGTTTTATAAATGTTTAAAACAGTTTAGAATATAATTATGGGGTGGCAGGTAGCCTAGTGGTTAGAGCTTTGGGCCAGTAACCAAAAGTTGGCTGGACCGAATCCCCAAGCTGACCAGGTAAAAATCTGTCGTTCTGACAGCTTCGCTACTGTATACAGCCTCGCTACTGTATACAGCCTCGCTACTGTATACAGCCTCGCTACTGTATACAGCCTCGCTACTGTATACAGCCTCGCTACTGTATACAGCCTCGCTACTGTATACAGCCTCGCTACTGTATACAGCCTCGCTACTGTATACAGCCTCGCTACTGTATACAGCCTCGCTACTGTATATAGCCTCGCTACTGTATATAGCCTCTCTACTGTTATTTTTCACTGTTGTTTTTATTTCTTTATTTACCCATTGTTCACCTAATACCTTTTTTGCATTGTTGGTTAGAGCCTGTAAGTGAGCATTTAACTGTAAGGTCTACAACACCGGTTGTATTTGGCGCACGTGACAAATAAACTTTGATTTGATAACCCACTGTTCCCCGGTAGGCAGTCATTGTAAATAAGAATTTGTTCTTAACTGACTTGCCTAGTTAAATAAAGGTTGAATTTAAAAAAATGATTAGTGATCTTAATGAGAAAAGGAAGAGATTCAGGATGAGAAGGCTGCTCCTGGGTCTCTCTGTCTCACATTAGAAAATGCATACTACGTTTAGATTCCAGATAAGACTGGGTAGGTATAGGAGTGAGAGTCAGTGTGTGGGTGTGTCTCACCTGCTGGGACAGGGACCCTTACTGTCTTTTTCTGTCTGGTCTGTCCGGTCCCGTGACAGGAGTTACATGGGGTGGAGATCACAGTGCCTTTCCCATTACACCGACGACATGTCGACCGCATCACAAAGGGGCCCGTGTTCACCGTCTCCTGTACAGGGCAAAACACACAAGCACATGAGACAAGCACGTGAGACAAGCACGTGAGACACGAACACTTCACGCCACACATCATGTCACCTACCATGCCAGAGCCATTGCAGTAGTGGCAGTGCACAACCTTGGTGCCAGGCTCGCTCCCTTTGCCATCACATCGCTGGCAGCTGGCCTCAGTGTTGAACGCCATCTCTTTGTTGACCCCCTTGGCAGCTTGGGTGAACGTCAGCTCCATGATAAACTGGGAGGAAAGGAGGGACAAGAGATTCATATTGGATGTATTTAACAAAAAGTTTACACTCCTAAAAAAGTAATTGCTTCCTGCTTTTACTTCCTGGCATGGGCTCACTCAATATGACCTCACTGAACATTGACTTGAATGAGCAGTCAAAACTTCTGTTTGTGCTGTATAGCCAACTCATATGGTGGTTGTCATGCACAGACAGCACAAGCAGATCTGGGATTAGGCTAATCATAACCCCTTGGTTCTAAAAGCAGTATGGCATCCCAACTACATACCTCCTGGGGCTGATCAAATACGGCATTGAAGTCCCCAAAGCCACGGCTTCCAGAGAACTCCCCAAAGATCTTGCGGAACAGTTCCTCTGGGTCCACGCTGTTGGCCTGTCCGCTCCTGTACTGCTGGTGTCCACCACCGCCCGCCTGGCTGGCGTCGAACCCTGCCACCCCGTACGTGTCATACTGCTTCCTCTTCACCTCGTCACTCAGCACCTGGGGGAGGACAAAGCAGGAAGTAAGATGCACTGTTCTCCAATAAGACCAGGCAGTTCCTTCATTGAGTCAAGTGGTTCTGATGTTTCGTTTACTTGATTAACTGACACTTTCTTCAAGAGTGACATCAAATAGTACCAAGAAACCGGTTAGGAAAGTAACGAACTAGTGATTCCACATCAGCAACACAAGTCACAGAAATATTGCTATCCTTTAATCTAATTTTAGTTTCTTAAAAGGGGAAGCCCATTTTGAAGAAGGTCAGCCAAACCTCATAAGCTTCAGCCAGCTGAGCAAATTTCTCCTTGGCCTTAGGGTCTTCCTTGTTGGTGTCAGGGTGATACTTCTTAGCCATCTGAAGAGGGACAACAACAAAAGTTCTCTTTCCACAACTGTGGTGATTGGTGACAGCTAAGGATCAATACAGCAAGTCAACACTACAAAGAAAGTGATCACACACCTGATAATACGCTTTCTTGATCTCTTTCTGGGTGGCAGTGCGTGGTACCTCCAACACCGTGTAGAAGTCCTGCTTGTTGGAGGCTGGGGCACTTGTGTGGAAGGACAGTGTGCAGATGACATGGGGAGATTTAACACCTGGAACTACCAAGAAAGGGCTTGTGAGTAGATTACACCTGGCAACATGACTGTGGATTATTATTGTTGTCCTTCTGTAGTCATCTATTTCCAAGGTAGCTACAGGCCTGTACACTCACAATTCATCTATAACACTAAGCAGGGCTCGATATATCTGAGGACTCAATCAAATACATAAAGTTAGCTGCTGTCTGTGATGATCAACTCTTGGGCCAATACATTTCTAGCAAACGCCAGTTGGCATATATAGCTAGCTAATCAGGGATCATGCAGATACAGCTAGTTCAACGCAATGTTTGACTGTACAGTTCAGTAGCTATTACTGACAGTCCGTTCAAGATCATCAGTGCTGTGACCTGACATTACTTTCCTTGCAATGGCTATGGAGCTGCAGGCTTGCTACAGTACCAAACACCTCCAGCAATTTGAATGCGTATAAGCTAACTACTAGCTCGTTAGCTAGCCAGCTATGGGCTGAGCTAAGGTTAGTCTGTCTTTCAGTTGTATCGTTAGGAATGTTACCGTGGTGTCAATTTTGTTGTTGTTGGAGACTGTCAGTTGTGTCCAAAAAGGTGAATGGAAACTACGAGAAACGCTAGCATCAAGCTAGCCTAGCTTGCTAGTTAGGCCGTCTCTGTGCACCCACCTGACAGCCCTCTCAATGTCAACGCATTCCCCGTGCCCCCACGCATTGCATTGCTTCCCGGCCAGAATTTCTGTGCTCCAAAAGTCGACAGACTTCTTGAGCCTCCATTGGAAGAAGGGGCCAGAGCACAACAAGCACGACGGTGACCAGAGGACACAGCAACTGTTATCCAACGTGTGGAGATGCGAGCCGCTGAGGACGCCATCATTACTTTACTGCTGTTACTCAGCGGGGACTGCGCATGTGCAAGTAAATGTCCGTGTCACGGACATGCGCAAAATAATTGACTGTCAATAAATCTATTTTTTGTTTCAAGATGTTCGCAAACTAACTTTCACTCTGTTGAAACGTCTGTACTTGAGAAACTGTGGAATAGTATTTAAACAGTTGAATCCCATGTAGTCCGCTTCTTACTCACGGCAATTACGATTAAACGTTTCAAAACAGAAACATTTGTATTTTACCGTGGTCAATCATCATTGATGTAGCTAAACAGGGGTCTGAGTCGATCGTCGATTGAATCGCTCACACAGTACAGCGAGTTGTGACAGTGCTGAACTCGAGAACTGTCATCTGAAAAGGAGTGTGCTGCTGAGTGCTCGCTCTTTTCGAATAGTATCAACAAGACAGAGATACCCGGAAGGCACGAAAGTTAATTCAGGGGACTAGAATGAATCGTTTCAAGACCTCCAAATTCAAAAACACCACCCCGAAGATCGCCAAGAAAGATGTAAGTAATGAGCGTTGCAAGAAAGCCTCGCCAGCATTGGTTTTTAGCAACGGTGAAGAAGACTGAATGGAGTTGTGTTTTGGGGAACGTCTGAAAATGTTTGGAGGAAATGGAACTTCCTGCATATCTGCAGAAGGCTGCTGCATCGCAAGAGTGTGTTGGTAGAGAAACAATAGTCTACGAAAACCAAGTGCAAACCGCGAAGGCTGCTAACGTGACAGTGTTAACCATGTGGTTATTGTTATCTAGCTAGCTTTCAGCAGTCTATGCAAATTCCACGTTTGAAATTGACAGCGGTTCGTATTGGTCAGGATTGTCAGATGTTACAGATAGGCAGGCTGTGATGCCCATCAACACTGAATAGACACATTGTTTGGAATGTATCAGAATTCCTGCTCTCATTGTAACCGGTCATCATTCTACAATGTAGCAGCCATGCTCAGATTTGAGTTCTAAAGTGCACTGTACATACAGTGCGTATCCCTACTCCATTTAACAAAGCTCCTCTCTGTCAACCAATGACTGTAGGCTGTGAGTAAGATACACAGTAGTGGTGTCATGCCATCGGTTATGAAATATACCATTACTTGGATGCTTATTCTCCATGTAGCAAACCTCCACACAGTCTCACAGTGTGAGTGAGTTCCAGCTGCAGAGCGGATCTCTGATCCTGTTATGAGGACTGCCTCAGAAAAGCAACACTCAAAGCACCATCTCAAATGTTAGGAGCGAGGGAGAGGGAGAACTCCAAGGAGTGAGTGAGTGAGAATGGGCACCTTGTTCTCTTTATGCCTGGCTGCCTTTGGAGCAATACTGTGTGTTTCCTGAGAGAGAGAAACTAGCTGTTTTGCTGGGCTCTCAGACACTGTCTGGGCTGCTAAGTGCTCTCTGTACCTTCCCTGCCGGAGCCCGCGACAGTGTTCAAGCCTGTTGTCTGACATGGTTAGCCCATAACGGTTTTGGCAGCAGTGATATTCAAACACACGGCGCTCCTGCCTATGCCCTGTTGTTAGTGTTGTGAAAGGAGGTTTTAGAATACGCATCGCAGGGAGTCGCTCCCACTTCCTTAACATTCTGCTGATTCAACATGGACGGCAGAGGGTGTGTGTAACAACATGCCCTCTGATACCCTCTTCCTTATTATGACAGTCTGAATCTTCCTTATTATGACAGTCTGAATCTTCCCTATTATGACAGTCTGAATCTTCCCTATTATGACAGTTAGTCTGAATCTTCCCTATTATGACAGTTAGTCTGAATCTTCCCTATTATGACAGTTAGGCTGAATCTTCCTTATTATGACAGTTAGGCTGAATCTTCCCTATTATGACAGTTAGTCTGAATCTTCCCTATTATGACAGTTAGTCTGAATCTTCCTTATTATGACAGTTGGTCTGAATCTTCCTTATTATGACAGTTGGTCTGAATCTTCCTTATTATGACAGTTAGTCTAAATCTTCCTTATTATGATAGTTAGTCTGAATCTTCCCTATTATGACAGTTAGTCTGAATCTTCCTTATTATGACAGTTAGTCTGAATCTTCCTTATTATGACAGTTAGTCTTAATCTTCCTGATAATGACAGTTAGTCTGAATCTTGGGTGTTTGGAGAAGCAGTGTGTGTGTGCTCTGCCTGTGTATTTAAGTTATCCACAGTTTATTTTGGGATGACAATGAAGGGCATTGCACTTCAGCAGTGTGTGTCTAAAAGAGTGTGAGCTGTTATTCTCTTGTGTGGACTTGTCAAGGGAATGCTTAGGATCCCACTCAGTTGGATAGACTTGCATTTAAATGAACAGACAATAACTGAAACATTCTAATGGTTTTCTTGTCAAGTATAGCAACAATTCTGTTCGCCCCTACTCTATTATATTAGCGGAGGTCAGAAATAGCCTACTCATAATGACCGTTAGACAGTGTCATCTTTTAGGCCACTGCGATCACCTTTGTTGTATCTGATGGCCAGTTGCTTAAGTCATCTTCCTAATGATAGCTCCAGTGTCCCACCACACCTACCCCTAATGCACTGTGAATTTCCCCTGTGTCCAGGGCTGGATCAGTAATGTCCGGGCAGGATCCTTCACCTCTCAGGGGAACCACATCAAATCCAGCACCAGGCTTGTGGCCTTCAACACTGACCAGGCCGGTAAGGATAAGACTGAGTCAGGACAACTATAGAACCAAACTGTGCTTTCTTTTCTAAATGTCAGTTCCTGCATGATTCCAGCAACTATGGTGGATGTGCTATCCTTTTGGCCCTATAGTGTGATTCAGGCAACAGTGGTATGCTAAGTGGGGTTCAACTAAGTATATTCTATTCTGTCTAGTCTCTGTTATGAGGAGTCCTGCTGTCTGTCTCTGGTATATTTACCTGTCTGTCTCTGGTATATTCACCTGTCTGTCTCTGGTATATTTACCTGTCTGTCTCTGGTATATTTACCTGTCTGTCTCTGGTAAGTTCACCTGTCTGTTGAAGCGTGTGTGAGCAGGTATTGCCATCACAGAGCAGATATCTCTATCTGTTTTGTTAGAGCAGGCCATATCAGTATGAAAGTGAGACTGTATAGATCATGCTGTCTGTCTCTTGTGTGTGTGTCTTGTCACCAGGTGGAGGAATGCTTGGCCTCACCTCTGTGGAACCAGGGTCTGATGGCAAGTGGACAGTGACTGTGATCCCATGTCATGCTGGTAAGATCCCTCTATCCACTTTTCATTCATTTTTCCTGAGTGGCGCAGCGGTCTAAGGCTCTGCCTCTCAGTGCTAGAGGCATCACTACAGACCCGGGTTAGATCCCGGGCTGTATCACAACCAGCGTTGTCCGGGTTAATGGAGGGTTTGGCTGGGTTAGGCCGTCATTGTAAAATCTCTCCTTCACAAGCCCCAGACACTATCCACTCATCACAACTCTCTTTTTTCTCTCTCTGTTGTTTTACATTTCTTAAAGCTGCAATATGTAACAATTTGGGCGACCTAAACAATAAACAAATTCATAATAGAAATGTGTATTATAGATCTGTCATTTTAAAGGAAGAATAAGAAGTAGATCTGTTCTTTGTGAGCTATTTCTATGCTTCCCGTTAAGTTTTGCTTGAAACAGCTGGAAATACAATATTTTTAGTTATGTAAAATGTTTCACAGCGGTTTAGATGGTATAATGACTCTGTACACTACACTTGTTTGTTTTGTCACATCAACTGCAATTAAGTGAACTATTATAATTTTAGCAACCAGGACATGGCGGAGCCATTTCTGCATCGTGCATCTTTAATATTTCATATTATTACCATGAGTACGTTTTAGTACAATCCCAGATAAATGATTGTGCTGTCTGTCTGTCTTGCCAACTGCTATGGTCATTGTCACGACTCCTGACCAAAGGAGTTAGCTAGACAGTACAACCAGATCTGGAACTAGGTGTAGTGAACATGAGTCAGGTACATGGTTGCTCATGGTCTCGTGATGAGCTAGCCCTGCCTGCGACATCAAAATCAGTGGCCCAAAAGGGAATTTCCTCTTGGTCTAAAGTGGTTTTTAACGTGAGAGACCAGGGTTAAGATGTTTCAACCTTTATCGAACTGACTCCCTTTTGTCTGCTTTTTTAACAAGACCATTTTCTTAAAGGTCCAGTCCAAAATGTGATTTCCTGCGTTTTATATTTACACTGCTCAAAAAAATAAAGGGAACACTTAAACAACACAATGTAACTCCAAGTCGATTACACTTCTGTGAAATCAAACTGTCCACTTAGGAAGCAACACTGATTGACAATACATTTCACATGCTGTTGTGCAAATGGATTAGACAACAGGTGGACATTATAGGCAATTAGCAAGACACCCCCAATAAAGGAGTGGTTCTGCAGGTGGTGACCACAGACCACTTCTCAGTTCCTATGCTTCCTGGCTGATGTTTTGGTCACTTTTGAATGCTGGTGGTGCTTTCACTCTAGTGGTAGCATGAGACGGAGTCTACAACCCACACAAGTGGCTCAGGTAGTGCAGCTCATCCAGGATGGCACATCAATGCGAGCTGTGGCAAGAAGGTTTGCTGTGTCTGTCAGAGTAGTGTCCAGAGCATGGAGGCGCTACCAGGAGACAGGCCAGTACATAGGGGGCGTGGAGGAGGCCGTAGGAGGGCAACAACCCAGCAGCAGGACCGCTACCTCCGCCTTTGTGCAAGGAGGAGCAGGAGGAGTACTGCCAGAGCCCTGCAAAATGACCTCCAGCAGGCCACAAATGTGCATGTGTCTGCTCAAACGGTCAGAAACAGACTCCATGAGGGTGGTATGAGGGCCCGACGTCCACAGGTGGGGGTTGTACTTACAGCCCAACACCGTGCAGGACGTTTGGCATTTGCCAGAGAACACCAAGATTGCCAAATTCGCCACTGGCGCCCTGTGCTCTTCACAGATGAAATCAGGTTCACACTGAGCACATGTGACAGACGTGACAGAGTCTGGAGACGCCATGGAGAACGTTCTGCTGCCTGCAGCATCCTCCAGCATGACCGGTTTGGCGGTGGGTCAGTCATGGTGTGGGGTGGTATTTCTTTGGGGGGCTGCACAGCCCTCCATGTGCTCGCCAGAGGTAGCCTGTCTGCCATTAGGTACCGTATGCTGGTGCGGTTGCCCTGGGTTCCTCCTAATGCAAGACAATGCTAGACCTCATGTGGCTGGAGTGTGTCAGCAGTTCCTGCAAGAGGAAGGCATTGATGCTATGGACTGGCCCGCCCGTTCCCCAGACCTGAATCCAATTGAGCACATCTGGGACATCATGTTTCGCTCCATCCACCAACACCACGTTGCACCACAGACTGTCCAGGAGTTGGCGGATGCTTTAGTCCAGGTCTGGGAGGAGATCCCTCAGGAGACCATCCGCCACCTCATCAGGAGCATGCCCAGGCATTGTAGGGAGGTCATACAGGCACGTGGAGGCCACACACACTACTGAGACTCATTTGGACTTTTACATCAAAGTTGGAGCAGCCTGTAGTGTGGTTTTCCACTATAATTGTGAGTGTGACTCCAAATCCAGACCTCCATGGGTTGATAAATTAGATTTTTTGATTTTTGTGATTTTGTTGTCAGCACATTCAACTATGTAAAGAAAAAAGTATTTAATAAGAATATTTCATTCATTCAGATCTAGGATGTGTTATTTTAGTATTCCCTTTATTTTTTTGAGCAGTGTATTTCCACACTAGGAGGTTGGATAATACTCTGAAATTGTGAAAATTATTATAATGCCCTTTTAGTGTAAGAGCTGTTTGGAAAGACCACCTGAAATATCAGCCTGTTTTGGTGGGATGGATTTTTGGCCTTCCATGGTGACATTCAGGAAGTTTGTTCATTTACCAATAAGAATGAGGGTTCCAAACCTCTGTGCCAATAACCACTAGTTTTTAGTTTCCCCCTCCCCACTCAGACCACTCCCAGACTGTCAGAGCTAAATTCTTCCTTGAGAAATTGCTTTGTTATGAAGCGTTTGTTTCTTTTTGACCATTTTAATTGAAACCAATCACAGTAAGCTACTTAATTGTTCCCCAGAAGTGATTTGATATTGTCACAAAAACTGCTGCATTGGACTTTTAACTTATCCAAGTGATCACAAGAGGAATGCATCGTTCTCAAATAAACCCTTAAACCTGTGACCTAAATCTCTTGTTTGTCCTCCTCTTTGTCTGTCTCTCTCTCACTCTCTTACTCAGATCTGACAACTGATTTGTCCTCTCTCTCTCTCACTCAGATCTGACAACTGATTTGTCCTCTCTCTCTCTCTCTCTCTCTCTCACTCTCTTACTCTCTTACTCAGATCTGACAACTGATTTGTCCTCTCTCTCTCTCTCTCTCTCTCACTCAGATCTGACAACTGATTTGTCCTCTCTCTCTCTCTCTCACTCTCTTACTCAGATCTGACAACTGATTTGTCCTCGCTTTCTCACTCTCAGATCTGATAACTGATTTGGACTTCTCTCTGTCTCTCTCTCTCTCTCTCTATCTCTCAGATAACTGATTTGGACTTCTCTGTCTGTCTCTCTCTCTCACTCAATTCAATTCAAGGGCTTTATTGGCATGGGAAACATGTGTTAACATTGCCAAAGCAAGTGAGGTAGATAATATATAAAGTGAAATAAACAATAACAATTAACAGTAAACATTACACATACAGAAGTTTCAAAACAATAAAGACATTACAAATGTCATATTATTTTTATATATATATATATATATATATATCAGTGTTTTCTCTCTCTCTCTCTCTCTCTCAGATCTGATAACTGATTTGTCCTCCTCTCTGTCTCTCTCAGATCTGATAACTGATTTGTCCTCCTCTCTGTCTCTCTCTCAGATCTGATAACTGATTTGTCCTCTCTCTGTCTCTCTCTCAGATCTGATAACTGATTTGTCCTCTCTCTGTCTCTCTCTCAGATCTGATAACTGATTTGTCATCTCTCTGTCTCTCTCTCAGATCTGATAACTGATTTGGACTTCTCTCCGTTTGATGATAATCTCCTGGCTACCTGTTCTGCAGATGAAACGGTGAGGCCCTCCTGTCTCTCGGTCCTCCTTCCTCTAAGGCCCTGTCCTCATTCCTCTAAGGCCCTGTCTTCATTTAAAAAAAATGTCCTTCATTCTTTCCTTCCTTCCTCTTGACCTTTCACCTAACTATAAGATGAGTCATAGCTTTAAGAGAGGAAGGAAGGAAAGAGGATTTCGTTATGGTCATACACTCTCTTGCAGACTGGTTGTCTGTTTTTTTCATGGTACATGCACATACTCATGAACAGTTGTTTGTATCTTTAGGCCGGGAACGAGGGCTCTGACACATCTGGATGAAAAAAATGAATTGCATTGACTGTTATTATGTGGAAAGGAACCTTTTGAAGTCACTCACAGTCCATGTGTGAGTGTGTATGCAGACTCAGCAGCAGGGTCTGCCTCAGAGGGCTGAGTAAACACATGTACAGCCACACTGAGCCGAAGCCTCAGTGAGTGCACAGTAAAGTACCCAGCATATGTAGAGGAGCCCTGAGCTCAGCTAGGATACTTTATATTCCCAGCTTTCATCTGCTGCCAAGAAGACATATTGTTTTAGTCACCTTGTTGTGCTGAGTAACACACACAGACGTCCACACCCACAAAAACACATGTACACACACACACACACACACACACCCTGTTTTAAGACTTTGTCATCGCTTTTGCCATGCTTTGGGCTCCTGAGTGGCAGTGGTCTAAGACACTTCATCTCAGTGCAAGAGGCGTCACTGCAGTACTTGGTTCGAATCCAGGCTGCATCACATCCTGCCGTGATTGGGAGTCCCATAGGGCGTCGTCTGGGTTTGGCCGGGGGAGGCCATCATTGTAAATAAGAATTTGTTCTTACCTGACTTGCCTGGTTAAATAAAGGTTCAATAAACTAATAAAACAGGCCCCAGGTGGCATTTAAAAGGCTCCAATTTACCACCTTATTGCTGGATTAAATCCAGGTGTCAGGAGTCCCAGTAGGGAGAACATGGTCCCGGTGTCAGGAGTCCAGGTGTCAGGAGTCCCAGTAGGGAGAACATGGTCCAGGTGTCAGGAGTCCCAGTAGGGAGAACATGGTCCAGGTGTCAGGAGTCCTACTAGGGAGACCATGGTCCCGGTGTCAGGAGTCCCAGTAGGGAGGACATGGTCCCGGTGTCAGGAGTCCCAGTAGGGAGAACATGGTCCAGGTGTCTGTAGTCCTAGTAGGGAGAACATGGTCCCGGTGTCAGGAGTCCCAGTAGGGAGAACATGGTCCAGGTGTCAGGAGTCCTAGTAGGGAGAACATGGTCCCGGTGTCAGGAGTCCCAGTAGGGAGAACATGGTCCAGGTGTCAGGAGTCCCAGTAGGGAGAACATGGTCCCGGTGTCAGGAGTCCCAGTAGGGAGAACATGGTCCAGGTGTCAGGAGTCCTAGTAGGGAGAACATGGTCCAGGTGTCAGGAGTCCTAGTAGGGAGAACATGGTCCCGGTGTCAGGAGTCCTAGTAGGGAGAACATGGTCCAGGTGTCAGGAGTCCTAGTAGTGAGAACATGGTCCAGGTGTCAGGAGTCCTAGTAGGGAGAACATGGTCCCGGTGTCAGGAGTCCTAGTAGTGAGAACATGGTCCAGGTGTCAGGAGTCCTAGTAGTGAGAACATGGTCCCGGTGTCAGGAGTCCTAGTAGGGAGAACATGGTGCCGGTGTCAGAAGTCCCAGGAGTGAGAACATGGTCCCGGTGTCAGGAGTCCCAGTAGTGAGAACATGGTCCAGGTGTCTGTAGTCCTAGTAGGGAGAACATGGTCCAGGTGTCAGTAGTCCTAGTAGTGAGAACATGGTCCCGGTGTCAGGAGTCCTAGTAGGGAGAACATGGTCCAGGTGTCAGGAGTCCTAGTAGTGAGAACATGGTCCCGGTGTCAGGAGTCCTAGTAGGGAGAACATGGTCCCGGTGTCTGTAGTTCTAGTAGGGAGAACATGGTCCCGGTGTCAGGAGTCCTAGTAGAGAGAACATGGTCCCGGTGTCAGGAGTCCTAGTAGTGAGAACATGGTCCAGGTGTCAGGAGTCCTAGTAGGGAGAACATGGTCCCGGTGTCAGGAGTCCTAGTAGTGAGAACATGGTTCAGGTGTCAGGAGTCCTAGTAGTGAGAACATGGTCCCGGTGTCAGGAGTCCTAGTAGGGAGAACATGGTCCAGGTGTCAGGAGTCCTAGTAGGGAGAACATGGTGCCGGTGTCAGAAGTCCCAGGAGTGAGAACATGGTCCCGGTGTAAGGAGTCCCAGTAGTGAGAACATGGTCCAGGTGTCTGTAGTCCTAGTAGGGAGAACATGTTCCAGGTGTCAGGAGTCCTAGTAGGGAGAACATGGTCCCGGTGTCTGTAGTTCTAGTAGGGAGAACATGGTCCCGGTGTCAGGAGTCCTAGTAGAGAGAACATGGTCCCGGTGTCAGGAGTCCTAGTAGTGAGAACATGGTCCAGGTGTCAGGAGTCCTAGTAGGGAGAACATGGTCCCGGTGTCAGGAGTCCTAGTAGTGAGAACATGGTTCAGGTGTCAGGAGTCCTAGTAGTGAGAACATGGTCCCGGTGTCAGGAGTCCTAGTAGGGAGAACATGGTCCAGGTGTCAGGAGTCCTAGTAGGGAGAACATGGTGCCGGTGTCAGAAGTCCCAGGAGTGAGAACATGGTCCCGGTGTCAGGAGTCCCAGTAGTGAGAACATGGTCCAGGTGTCTGTAGTCCTAGTAGGGAGAACATGTTCCAGGTGTCAGGAGTCCTAGTAGGGAGAACATGGTCCCGGTGTCTGTAGTTCTTGTAGGGAGAACATGGTCCCGGTGTCAGTAGTCCTAGTAGTGAGAACATGGTCCCGGTGTCAGGAGTCCTAGTAGTGAGAACATGGTCCAGGTGTCAGGTGTCCCAGTAGGGAGAACATGGTCCAGGTGTCAGGTGTCCCAGTAGGGAGAACATGGTCCAGGTGTCAGGAGTCCTAGTAGGGAGAACATGGTCCAGATGTCTATAGTCCTATAGTCCTAGTAGTGAGAACATGGTCCAGGTGTCAGGAGTCCTAGTAGGGAGAACATGGTCCAGGTGTCAGGAGTCCTAGTAGTGAGAACATGGTCCCGGTGTCAGGAGTCCTAGTAGGGAGAACATGGTCCAGGTGTCTGTAGTTCTAGTAGTGAGAACGTGGTCCCGGTGTCTGTAGTTCTAGTAGTGAGAACGTGGTCCTAGTAGGGAGTACGTGGTCCAGGTGTCTGTAGTCCTACTAGATAGAACATGGTCCAGGTGTCTGTAGTCCTAGTAGGTAGAACATGGTCCAGGTGTCTGTAGTCCTACTAGGGAGAACATGGTCCCGGTGTCTGTAGTCCTACTAGGGAGAACATGGTCCAGGTGTCTGTAGTCCTACTAGGGAGAACATGGTCCAGGTGTCTGTAGTCCTACTAGGGAGAACATGGTCCAGGTGTCTGTAGTCCTAGTAGGGAGAACATGGTCCCGGTGTGTGTAGTCCTAGTAGGGAGAACATGGTCCCGGTGTGTGTAGTCCTACTTGGGAGAACATGGTCCCGGTGTCTGTAGTCCTACTAGGGAGAACATGGTCCCGGTGTGTGTAGTCCTAGTAGGGAGAACATGGTCCAGGTGTCTGTAGTCCTAGTAGGGAGAACATGGTCCAGGTGTCTGTTGTCCTAGTAGGGAGAACATGGTCCAGGTGTCTGTAGTCCTAGTAGGGAGAACATGGTCCAGGTGTCTGTAGTCCTAGTAGGGAGAACATGGTCCAGGTGTCTGTAGTCCTAGAAGGGAGAACATGGTCCAGGTGTCTGTAGTCCTAGTAGGGAGAACATGGTCCAGGTGTCTGTAGTCCTAGTAGTGAAAGCTCCAATGTTTAACAGTAGGTGGTTGGGTATGGGCAAACTGAGTCAGCTGCAATGGGTTTTTGGGCAAGGCCAGCTGTTGGAAATTAACTCACTGTTCATTAACAACGGGGTTGGGGCTAATGGCATGTCTATCAACTCTGCCTTTCAATTTTAAGTGAGTGTAGCTGGGGTTTGAACGTTCAGTGAGTGTAGCTGGGGTTTGAACGTTCAGTGAGTGGAGCTGGGGTACGAACGTTCAGTGAGTGGAGCTGGGGTACGAACGTTCAGTGAGTGGAGCTGGGGTACGAACGTTCAGTGAGTGGAGCTGGGGTTTGAACGTTCAGTGAGTGGAGCTGGGGTTTGAACGTTCAGTGAGTGTAGCTGGGGTTTGAACGTTCAGTGAGTGGAGCTGGGGTTTGAACGTTCAGTGAGTGTAGCTGGGGTACGAACGTTCAGTGAGTGGAGCTGGGGTTTGAACGTTCAGTGAGTGGAGCTGGGGTTTGAACGTTCAGTGAGTGGAGCTGGGGTTTGAACGTTCAGTGAGTGGAGCTGGGGTTTGAACGTTCAGTGAGTGGAGCTGGGGTTTGAACGTTCAGTGAGTGGAGCTGGGGTTTGAACGTTCAGTGAGTGGAGCTGGGGTTTGAACGTTCAGTGAGTGGAGCTGGGGTACGAACGTTCAGTGAGTGGAGCTGGGGTTTGAACGTTCAGTGAGTGGAGCTGGGGTTTGAACGTTCAGTGAGTGGAGCTGGGGTTTGAACGTTCAGTGAGTGGAGCTGGGGTTTGAACGTTCAGTGAGTGGAGCTGGGGTTTGAACGTTCAGTGAGTGGAGCTGGGGTTTGACGTTCAGTGAGTGTAGCTGGGGTACGAACGTTCAGTGAGTGGAGCTGGGGTTTGAACGTTCAGTGAGTGTAGCTGGGGTTTGAACGTTCAGTGAGTGTCGCTGGGGTTTGAACGTTCAGTGAGTGGAGCTGGGGTACGAACGTTCAGTGAGTGGAGCTGGGGTTTGAACGTTCAGTGAGTGTAGCTGGGGTTTGAACGTTCAGTGAGTGGAGCTGGGGTTTGAACGTTCAGTGAGTGTCGCTGGGGTTTGAACGTTCAGTGAGTGTCGCTGGGGTTTGAACGTTCAGTGAGTGTCGCTGGGGTTTGAACGTTCAGTGAGTGGAGCTGGGGTTTGAACGTTCAGTGAGTGGAGCTGGGGTTTGAACGTTCAGTGAGTGGAGCTGGGGTTTGACGTTCAGTGAGTGTAGCTGGGGTACGAACGTTCAGTGAGTGGAGCTGGGGTTTGAACGTTCAGTGAGTGTAGCTGGGGTTTGAACGTTCAGTGAGTGTCGCTGGGGTTTGAACGTTCAGTGAGTGTCGCTGGGGTTTGAACGTTCAGTGAGTGGAGCTGGGGTACGAACGTTCAGTGAGTGTAGCTGGGGTTTGAACGTTCAGTGAGTGGAGCTGGGGTTTGAACGTTCAGTGAGTGGAGCTGGGGTACGAACGTTCAGTGAGTGTAGCTGGGGTTTGAACGTTCAGTGAGTGGAGCTGGGGTACGAACGTTCAGTGAGTGTAGCTGGGGTTTGAACGTTCAGTGAGTGGAGCTGGGGTTTGAACGTTCAGTGAGTGGAGCTGGGGTTTGAACGTTCAGTGAGTGGAGCTGGGGTTTGAACGTTCAGTGAGTGGAGCTGGGGTTTGAACGTTCAGTGAGTGGAGCTGGGGTTTGAACGTTCAGTGAGTGGAGCTGGGGTACGAACGTTCAGTGAGTGGAGCTGGGGTTTGAACGTTCAGTGAGTGTCGCTGGGGTTTGAACGTTCAGTGAGTGGAGCTGGGGTTTGAACGTTCAGTGAGTGGAGCTGGGGTTTGAACGTTCAGTGAGTGTAGCTGGGGTTTGAACGTTCAGTGAGTGGAGCTGGGGTACGAACGTTCAGTGAGTGTCGCTGGGGTTTGAACGTTCAGTGAGTGTCGCTGGGGTTTGAACGTTCAGTGAGTGTAGCTGGGGTTTGAACGTTCAGTGAGTGGAGCTGGGGTTTGAACGTTCAGTGAGTGGAGCTGGGGTACGAACGTTCAGTGAGTGGAGCTGGGGTTTGAACGTTCAGTGAGTGGAGCTGGGGTTTGAACGTTCAGTGAGTGGAGCTGGGGTTTGAACGTTCAGTGAGTGGAGCTGGGGTTTGAACGTTCAGTGAGTGTAGCTGGGGTTTGAACGTTCAGTGAGTGGAGCTGGGGTTTGAACGTTCAGTGAGTGTAGCTGGGGTTTGAACGTTCAGTGAGTGGAGCTGGGGTACGAACGTTCAGTGAGTGGAGCTGGGGTACGAACGTTCAGTGAGTGGAGCTGGGGTTTGAACGTTCAGTGAGTGGAGCTGGGGTACGAACGTTCAGTGAGTGTAGCTGGGGTTTGAACGTTCAGTGAGTGGAGCTGGGGTACGAACGTTCAGTGAGTGGAGCTGGGGTACGAACGTTCAGTGAGTGTAGCTGGGGTACGAACGTTCAGTGAGTGTAACTGGGGTACGAACGTTCAGTGAGTGGAGCTGGGGTACGAACGTTCAGTGAGTGGAGCTGGGGTTTGAACGTTCAGTGAGTGTCGCTGGGGTTTGAACGTTCAGTGAGTGGAGCTGGGGTTTGAACGTTCAGTGAGTGGAGCTGGGGTTTGAACGTTCAGTGAGTGGAGCTGGGGTTTGAACGTTCAGTGAGTGTAGCTGGGGTTTGAACGTTCAGTGAGTGGAGCTGGGGTTTGAACGTTCAGTGAGTGGAGCTGGGGTTTGAACGTTCAGTGAGTGGAGCTGGGGTTTGAACGTTCAGTGAGTGGAGCTGGGGTTTGAACGTTCAGTGAGTGGAGCTGGGGTTTGAACGTTCAGTGAGTGGAGCTGGGGTTTGAACGTTCAGTGAGTGGAGCTGGGGTACGAACGTTCAGTGAGTGGAGCTGGGGTACGAACGTTCAGTGAGTGGAGCTGGGGTACGAACGTTCAGTGAGTGGAGCTGGGGTTTGAACGTTCAGTGAGTGGAGCTGGGGTACGAACGTTCAGTGAGTGGAGCTGGGGTACGAACGTTCAGTGAGTGGAGCTGGGGTTTGAACGTTCAGTGAGTGGAGCTGGGGTACGAACGTTCAGTGAGTGGAGCTGGGGTTTGAACGTTCAGTGAGTGGAGCTGGGGTACGAACGTTCAGTGAGTGGAGCTGGGGTACGAACGTTCAGTGAGTGGAGCTGGGGTACGAACGTTCAGTGAGTGGAGCTGGGGTACGAACGTTCAGTGAGTGGAGCTGGGGTACGAACGTTCAGTGAGTGGAGCTGGGGTACGAACGTTCAGTGAGTGGAGCTGGGGTACGAACGTTCAGTGAGTGGAGCTGGGGTACGAACGTTCAGTGAGTGTCGCTGGGGTGCGAACGTTCAGTGAGTGTCGCTGGGGTGCGAACGTTCAGTGAGTGTCGCTGGGGTGCGAACGTTCAGTGAGTGTCGCTGGGGTCAAGGGATCAGTTTAAGTCATTGCCTTCAATGACCTACTGACATGGAGCAAGAGACAAACCTCAAAAACCTTCTCTCTAACATTAGATAGACATATGCAAATGTTACATTTACATGTGTATAATACTTTATTTCTATGTGTAACATACACTTGCTTCCATTCAGCCACAAGAGCATTAGTGAGGTCGGGCACCGATGTTGGGCGATTAGACCAGACTCACAGTCGGCGTTCCCATTCATCCCTAAGGTTTTCAATGGGGTTGAGGTCAGGGCTCTGTGTAGGCCAGTGAAGTTCTTCCACACCGATCTCAACAAATCATATCTGTATGTATCTCACTTTGTGCACCGGGGCATTGTCATGCTGAAACAGGAAAGGGCCTTCCTCAATGCTTTAGGTAAGAGTTCCCTTCACTTGAACAAAGGGGCCGAGCCCAAACCATGAAAAACAGCCCCAGACCATTATTCCTCCTCCACCAGACTTTACAGTTGGCACTATACATTCGGGTAGGGAGCGTTTCTCAAACCCAGATTTGTCGGTCAGACTGCCAGATGGTGAAGCATCATTCAAGAGAACATGTTTCCACTGCTCCAGAGTCCAATGGCGGCGGGCTTTACACCACTCCAGCTGACGCTTGGCATAGTGATCTTAGGCTTGTGTGCGGCTGCTGGGCCATGGAAACCCAGTTCATGAAGCTCCCGACGAACAGTTCTTGTGCTGACGTTGTTTCGAGGCAGTTTGGAACTCGGGTAGTGAGTGTTGCAACTGTGAACTGACGATTTTACGCACTTTAGCACGCCACAGTCCCGTTCTGTGAGCTTGAATGACCAACCACTTCACGGCTGAGCTGTTGTTATTCCTCGACATTTCCACTTCACAATAACAGCACTTACAGTTGACTGGGGCAGCTCTAGAAAGGCAGAAATTTGACGAACTGACTTATTGGGAAGGTGGCATCCTATGACGGTGCCACGTTGAAAGTCACTGAGCTCTTGAGTAAGGCCATTCTACTGCCAATGTTTGTCTATTCAGATTGCATGGCTGTATGCTTGATTTGATACACCTGTCAGCAGTGGGTGTGGCTGAAATAGCCAAATCCATGAATTTGAAGGGGTCCACATACCTTTGTAATTATTATGTATGTCACTGTCTTCATGTCTGATTGAGAGCCCATTCACCCGACGCTCTTGTTTGTGTGTGTTTGTGTGTGCGCAAGTGTGTCTCTCTTTTACTCAGCACAACACGGTCACTAAAAACATGCTTTCTTGGCCTGGTGTGTGTCCATGCAGGTGAAGCTGTGGCGTGTGTGTGAACCAGAACAGGAGCAGCCCGGGGGGGCGGAGGTGACCCTGTGTCCCGGAGAGGGTCGTCTGGAGCTGGTCGCCTTCCACCCCACCTCCTCTGGCCTGCTGGCTGTGGGCTCCACCAAGACAGCCCAGCTCTGGGACACCAGCCGCCAACAATCACCGCTAGCAGGTAGGATACACTGGAGGAGAGGAGCTTTACATGCAGGCATGAAAGAATGGTGAATGCATGAACACACACTCTTATAGACACAAATGATTGAAGGAACGCACACAAACACACATGCATGAATGATGAACACACGCACTCATAATCAATCACTCACAAATGGATCAATACAGTACAAACACACTTCTTCACACAAATATAGCAGCAAACAGACCATGCACACAATCGGTCAGTCAGTTTGATCCTTTCACAGTTGAAGGTCGAGAGTCGTGCCTCCTCCGAAACACAACCCAACCAAGCCGCACTGCTTCTTGACACAATGCCCACTTAACCTGGAAGCCAGCCGCACCAATGTGTCGGAGGAAACACTGTACACCAGGCGACCGTGTCAGCGTGCATTGCGCCCGGCCCGCCACAGGAGTGCGTGATGGGACAAGAACATCCCTGCTGGCCAAACCCTCCCCTAACCCAGACGACTCTGCCTGATGGGTTGCCTGGTTGCGGCCGGGCAACAGAGCCTGGACTTGAACCAAGATCTCTAGTGGCACAGCTAGTACTGCGATGCAGTGCCTTAGACCACTGCGCCACTCGGGAGGCCTAGAGGGTGAACCTCAACTGTGTCCCGTGTGACGACTTTCTTCCATTTGACAAATGCCGTTGTCATCTATGCCATCTACTGTCGTGTCATCATAACCATACATGCTATGCTGTATCCAACCAGCCGTAGCACTATAACCTCATTATGTTCTGTGTACCATTGATCCAGGTGGTCTTAACTGGGTCTGATTTGGGGTTTCTACAATTTATGTAAGGTTGTTTCATCCTGTGTTTCCCTCTGTGTCTTGTGTCTTGGCCTCACCTGTCCCGTGTCTGGGCTGCACCTGTCCTGTGTCTTGGCCCCACCTGTCCTGTGTCTTGGCCTCACCTGTCCTGTGTCTGGGCTTCACCTGTCCCGTGTCTGGGCTTTTCCTGTCCTGTGTGTTGGCCTCACCTGTCCCGTGTCTGGCCTCACCTGTCCTGTGTCTTGGCCTCACCTGTCCCGTGTCTGGGCTGCACCTGTCCTGTGTCTTGGCCCCACCTGTCCTGTGTCTTGGCCTCACCTGTCCTGTGTCTGGGCTTCACCTGTCCCGTGTCTGGGCTTCACCTGTCCCGTGTCTGGGCTTTTCCTGTCCTGTGTCTTGGCCCCACCTGTCCCGTGTCTTGGCCCTACCTGTCCTGTGTCTTGGCCTCACCTGTCCCGTGTCTGGGCTTTTCCTGTCCTGTGTCTTGGCCCCACCTGTCCTGTGTCTTGGCCTCACCTGTCCTGTGTCTGGGCTTCACCTGTCCCGTGTCTGGGCTTTTCCTGTCCTGTGTGTTGGCCTCACCTGTCCTGTGTCTTGGCCTCACCTGTCCTGTGTTGGCCTCACCTGTCCCGTGTCTGGCCTCACCTGTCCTGTGTCTTGGCCTCACCTGTCCCGTGTCTGGGCTGCACCTGTCCTGTGTCTTGGCCCCACCTGTCCTGTGTCTTGGCCTCACCTGTCCTGTGTCTGGGCTTCACCTGTCCCGTGTCTGGGCTTTTCCTGTCCTGTGTCTTGGCCCCACCTGTCCCGTGTCTTGGCCCTACCTGTCCTGTGTCTTGGCCTCACCTGTCCCGTGTCTGGGCTTTTCCTGTCCTGTGTCTTGGCCCCACCTGTCCTGTGTCTTGGCCTCACCTGTCCTGTGTCTGGGCTTCACCTGTCCCGTGTCTGGGCTTTTCCTGTCCTGTGTGTTGGCCTCACCTGTCCCGTGTCTGGCCTCACCTGTCCTGTGTCTTGGCCTCACCTGTCCCGTGTCTGGGCTGCACCTGTCCTGTGTCTTGGCCCCACCTGTCCTGTGTCTTGGCCTCACCTGTCCTGTGTCTTGGCCTCACCTGTCCCGTGTCTGGCCTCACCTGTCCCGTGTCTGGGCCTCACCTGTCCCGTGTCTGGGCTGCACCTGTCCTGTGTCTTGGCCTCACCTGTCCTGTGTCTTGGCCTCACCTGTCCTGTGTCTTGGCCTCACCTGTCCCGTGTCTGGCCTCACCTGTCCTGTGTCTTGGCCTCACCTGTCCTGTGTCTTGGCCTCACCTGTCCTGTGTCTTGGCCTCACCTGTCCTGTGTCTGGGCCTCACCTGTCCCGTGTCTGGGCTGCACCTGTCCTGTGTCTTGGCCCCACCTGTCCCGTGTCTGGCCTCACCTGTCCTGTGTCTTGGCCTCACCTGTCCCGTGTCTGGGCTGCACCTGTCCTGTGTCTTGGCCTCACCTGTCCCGTGTCTGGGCTGCACCTGTCCTGTGTCTTGGCCTCACCTGTCCTGTGTCTTGGCCTCACCTGTCCCGTGTCTTGGCCTCACCTGTCCCGTGTCTGGGCTGCACCTGTCCTGTGTCTTGGCCTCACCTGTCCCGTGTCTGGCCTCACCTGTCCTGTGTCTTGGCCTCACCTGTCCTGTGTCTTGGCCTCACCTGTCCCGTGTCTGGCCTCACCTGTCCTGTGTCTTGGCCTCACCTGTCCTGTGTCTTGGCCTCACCTGTCCCGTGTCTGGCCTCACCTGTCCCGTGTCTTGGCCTCACCTGTCCCGTGTCTGGCCTCACCTGTCCCGTGTCTTGGCCTCACCTGTCCCGTGTCTGGCCTCACCTGTCCCGTGTCTTGGCCTCACCTGTCCCGTGTCTGGCCTCACCTGTCCTGTGTCTTGGCCTCACCTGTCATGTGTCTTGGCCTCACCTGTCCCGTGTCTGGGCTGCACCTGTCCTGTGTCTTGGCCTCACCTGTCCCGTGTCTGGGCTGCACCTGTCCTGTGTCTTGGCCTCACCTGTCCTGTGTCTTGGCCTCACCTGTCCCGTGTCTTGGCCTCACCTGTCCCGTGTCTGGGCTGCACCTGTCCTGTGTCTTGGCCTCACCTGTCCCGTGTCTGGCCTCACCTGTCCTGTGTCTTGGCCTCACCTGTCCTGTGTCTTGGCCTCACCTGTCCCGTGTCTGGCCTCACCTGTCCTGTGTCTTGGCCTCACCTGTCCTGTGTCTTGGCCTCACCTGTCCTGTGTCTTGGCCTCACCTGTCCCGTGTCTGGCCTCACCTGTCCTGTGTCTTGGCCTCACCTGTCCTGTGTCTTGGCCTCACCTGTCCCGTGTCTGGGCTGCACCTGTCCTGTGTGTTGGCCTCACCTGTCCCGTGTCTGGCCTCACCTGTCCTGTGTCTTGGCCTCACCTGTCCCGTGTCTTGGCCTCACCTGTCCCGTGTCTGGCCTCACCTGTCCTGTGTCTTGGCCTCACCTGTCCCGTGTCTGGGCTGCACCTGTCCTGTGTTTCTACCTGTGCTTTCTTTTCTTTGTCTATTCATCCTGAATCTGTTCTTTATGTACTTTGTTGTTCCTGGTCTTGTGTTAACCTGTGCTGTTGACCTCTCTGTGACCTTTCCTTGACCTCCCCTGTGATAACCTGTGGGCTGAGCTGACCAGTCTCTTGATCTCTGACCTGTGTTTCTGTCTGCAGCTCTGGAGCCGCACGGTGATCAGCTGCAGAGTCTTAGCTGGAAACAGGACGGCTCCCTGCTGGCTTCCTCCTGCAAGGTGAGTCAGTCCTACAGTACATACTGAGGCCAGACAGGAACTATTATTATCATGTACAGTACATCTAAATATAAACTCAGCAGAAAAAGAAACATCCTCTCACTGTCAACTGTGTTTATTTTCAGCAAACTTAACGTGTAAATATTGGTATGAACATAAGATTCAACAATTGAGACATAAACTGAACAAGTTCCACAGATGTGACTAACAGAAATGGAATAATGTGTCCCTGAACAAAGGGGGGGTAAAAGTAATAGTCAGTATCTGGGGTATCTGGTAGTCCTCCTCATGGACTGCACCAGAATTGCCAGTTCTTGGTGTGAGATGTTACCCCACTCTTCCACCAAGGCACCTGCAAGTTCCCGGACATTTCTGGGGGGAATGGTCCTAAAATAAAAACTTGCGTGGCTTTGTTGGAACATCCAGTGCAGTGAGTTACAATGGCACATTACTTCACATGGTAATGCAGAAAACAAAAACAACAAAAAGCAACATAGCTTGGATGCTTAATCCAACAGGTCCCAGATGTGCTCCGTAGGATTGAGATACGGGCTCTTCGCTCGCCATGGCAGAACACTGGAAATCACACACAGAACGAGCAATATGGCTGGTGGCATTGTCATGCTGGAGGGTCATGTCAGGATGAGCATGCAGGAAGGGTACCACATGAAGGAGGAGAATGTCTTCCCTGTAACGCACAGCGTTGAGATTGCCTGCATTGACGACAAGCTCAGTCCGATGATGCTGTGACACACTGCCCCAGACCATGACAGACCCTCCACCTCCAAATAGATCCCACTCCAGAGTACAGGCCTCGGTGTAACACTCATTCCTTTAACGTTAAACGCGAACCCGACCATCACCCCTGGTGATACAAAACGGTGACTCGTTAGTGAAGAGCTCTTTTTGCCAGTCCTGTTTGGTCCAGCCACGGTAGGTTTGTGCCCATAAGCGACATTGTTGCCGGTGATGTCTGGTGAGGACCTGCCTACAACAGGCCTACAAGCCCTCAGTCCAGCCTCTCTCAGCCTATTGCGGACAGTCAGAGCACTGATGGAGGGATTGTGCATCCTGGTGTAACTCGGGCAGTTGTTGTTGTACCTGTCCCGCAGGTATGCTGTTCGGCTGTACCGATCCTGTGCAGGTGTTACACGTGGTCTGCCACTGTGAGGACGATCAGCTGTCCGTCCTGTCTCCCTGTAGCGCAGTCTTAGGCGTCTCACAGTACGGACATTGAAATTTATTGCGCTGGCCACACCTGCTATCCTCATGCCTACTTGCAGCATGCCTAAGGCACGTTCACACAGATGAGCAGGGACCCTGGACATCTTTCTTTTGGTGTTTTTCAGAGTCAGGATGCTAGATGAGGCCTTTCTACTAAGTTTTCATAACTGTGACCTTAATTGCCTACTGTCTGTAAGCTGTTAGTGTCTTAACAACCGTTTCTCAGGTGCATATTCATTAATTGTTTATGGTTCATTGAACAAGCATGGGAAACGGTGTTTAAACTCTACAATGAAGATCTGTGAAGTTATTTGGATTTTTACGAATGATCTTTGAAAGACGGGCTGGATAGCACAGGAGCTGGATAGAAAAGATGGCAGAAAGTGCATGTTCACATATTGTGAACTACTTTTCAATGGGATCCTACGATAAAGGTTTGTCACATAGAGAGGTTGCTATCTATTGTCGTGTCTTTGGCTATGCCGGATTAAGTGATATGACATGCTATTCGATGAAATAATTTCTCTGTAATTAATATTACCTGATTGAGCTAATCATGTAAATGTAATTAACGAGAGTCGGGCACCACAAAATAATATTTATAGAGCTGTTATCTTCCGAATAAACTCTTAAAGACCTAGTAATATTTTACATCAATAGCAGTCAATATTAATCGTCACCTTAATTCAGTCTCATAATCTGAAAGTTGTAAATTCTTGGTTATCTGCAAGAACCCTGGCTAACAATTTGAATCAGCAATACAAAATTGGGTTTAATTATTTATTTACTAAATACCTAACTAATCACACAGAATTCACATACACACAATTAATCATAACTTGATTACAAATTACGTCATGAAGGAAAACGTCCTTAGTGGGCGGAACAGATATGACAGCTTGATACACAAAGGAAAAGGGGCTGGGTTGGAGTGAAAGAGCGGAAGACTGAGGAACAAAGGGAAGAAGCTGTGCTATCGTAAATACAGTATCTTATGCATTCTAAATTACCGCCCATTTGGAAAAGGAAAATGCAATAAACATTTACTCTGAGCTGCGCTTCAGTAGTTTGGTGGTAGATGGGAGGCCGTGTTGCCAAACCAAGTCCTTTGAAGAATGTCTCTGGTTGTCAATTGGATACGTTGTAGTAATGTCGTTGTGTGATAGACGGGATACTCTGTCTGTTCCTTCCTAACCCTCGTTGCATCTGCTGTTGCTAACTCAACGGCTAGGAGGTATCACTTCTGTAGTGAATAAGAGTTCAAAGTTCATACCATTCTCAACCAAAGCTCACGCTGATGTTGGCTTCGTTCTGTAGTTATTATCTGAACCATTCTGACATAGGACCGTCGTACCTACATCTTCGGAACAGGAAGTTCTGTTGTCGTCAAGGCTTTATTTAGGAAGGGAGAAGAGGGCGTGTTTGAAAAGTTTTATAGACCATGTCCCTTCACAGGGGCGTGCCACTGAGTGAGCAGCCCTAACTTATGACAACCCACATCTCACATTTTAGAAGTTAAAATCACATTTCATCCCATCACAAATAATTTCATATTCAAACATTTAAATTAAACAACAATTCCATGTGAATCCGATAACTCTGATGTGTAGACTTTCCACTGTAGAGTTTACGTCATCTTATCATTGATGAGAATGTATCAGATGACAAACGAAATGACATCATGTTCATTAAGTACCACCGCATATGTTCAATTGTTCGGATTACCAGAATATAGTTCATTTCCCCCCCAAATATTGATGTTCCCAGAATCTCTATGTTAACCAAGGGTTTTGCAAATGTCAAAACTATGAAATAACACATATGGAATCATGTAGCAACCCAAAAACTGTTAAACAAATCAAAATATATTTTAGATTTGAGATTCTTCAAATAGCCACCCTTTGCCTTGATAACAGCTTTGCACACTCTTGGCATTCTCTCAACCAGCTTCATGAGGAATGATTTTCCAACAGTCTTGAAGGAGTTCCCACATATGCCGAGCACTTGTTGGCTGCTTTTCCTTCACTCTACGGTCGTACTCAAATGTAACCTCAGTAGGTTAGAGAGAGGAAAAAGGGGGGGAAGAGGTATTTATGACTGTCATAAACCTACCCCCAGGCCAACGTCATGACACTATCAGGGAAGATTTGTCACACAGCAACCTCTCTTTCTATCTTATGTGTTGTGTCTTAAATACTTCCCAACTCTCTAGTGGCAAACAATAGCAGTAGAGGTTCACATAATGTGTGTGTTTGACATCTACTACATTACGGTTGTACTGTGCGGAATCACTGATCTACAAGTTAAATGACATGTTATTGCTCATGTACATACTGTATATTTAGCAGATTTTATCGCAGGTGCAGTGAGATACTTATGTTCATAGCTCAAACAGTGCAGTATTACCGAACAATACACACAATTCCCCTAAATGAAAATAAATAAATAAATTAAGAAATATCAGAACGAGCAATGTCAGAGTCCGTGTGTATTGACATTATGGACAGTATATGAATAGAAAATATATGTACAGCAGTAGTTATGTGGGATGAGCCTTGACTAGAACACATATGAAGTGGGTAAAACAGTATGTAAACATTATTAAAAACCCCTAAGGTCTTTGTCCGTGCCGCTGTGGACATGTAATTAGCATTATTGCTCCCAAGAGTGTGGGCCCTCACAGGCCCACCCATAGCTGCGCCCCTGCCCAGTCATGTGAAATCCATAGATGAGTGCCTAATTTGTCAACCTGGGATGGAATACTGTAGTAACTGTAGTAGCCGCGTCTCACCAGTAGATGCCGCCAACGGAACACCATATCCCCCTGTTTGCCTGATTGGCGCTACCTGACATTAATCAGCATCTGTTTTTGAGCGGATCATTCCGTCAACAGGGGTGACATTCATTAACCCGGGTGGAGATCTTGTACTCTGACTGACTGTGTCCCACTTTTTATACTGGATACAGAGTTCTCCATAAAACTTCAACCTCAACTTTCCCTTGGGTTCTAAAGTGGAAATGAACACAACTCAGGGATTGAGAAAGAGGGATGAGTCTGAGATCACTGATGTAACAGCCAGTTTGTCTAATTGTTTTAGTGTTGTAATAGTTTGATCGTGTTGACAGAGGAATTAATTAATGCAAGAGTGAGTGATCCTCACTGAGCAGCCAAGTCTTCCTATTAACATTAGTTAGTGTGTTAGTTATCAGCCAAGTGTTCCTATTAACATTAGTTAGTGTGTTAGTTATCAGCCAAGTCTTCCTATTAACATTAGTTAGTGTGTTAGTTATCAGCCAAGTCTTCCTATTAACATTAGTTAGTGTGTTAGTTATCAGCCAAGCCTTCCTATTAACATTAGTTAGTGTGTTAGTTATCAGCCAAGTCTTCCTATTAACATTAGTTAGTGTGTTAGTTATCAGCCAAGTCTTCCTATTAACATTAGTTAGTGTGTTAGTTATCAGCCAAGTCTTCCTATTAACATTAGTTAGTGTTGTTAGTTATCAGCCAAGTCTTCCTATTAACATTAGTTAGTGTGTTAGTTATCTGGCAATTTGTCTCTTTCTTTCTCTCTCAAACAGAAAACAGTAGGGAACATTGGATGTATCATTAGTTAGACCTTAACGAGGCACTGGAGGCAGGGTACATAACTGTTTAGTGTAGGACGACATCCATCAGGCCCCTGCATGCAGAAAACCCCCAGTGACCTCTTACCCCAAGCCCTGCACACGTCCAGGATCATGTTCATTAGGCACCAAATGGAAGAAAATGGGCTGAAACAGGCATGGACTTCCTGGACTTGTCCAGTAAGAAATCCTTGTTTTAGTTTTCCATTACAACATTTTTTGATATTTTCTTCTCTAATGAATACATCCCAAGCCTCTTCTCCCCAACTGCCCCGCCCGACCCCTGCCTCTCCTGGGGAAGAGGGAGCTATAGTAAGGGTCCTTTCTCCATCCTCTGCTCCCTGACAGGTTCTGCGAGTTACTGCCTTTTTAAAGCAAAGTAAAGAGCAGAGATGAAAAACACGCAGGACGGGACCTCAATCCTCACCTGGCCACAGAGGCCCGTCGCAAGGCCCCAAGAGCGGGTGATTTAGCGCCCCAGGAGAGAGGACCTAGGCATGGAGGCATGTGTGGTGCCCCCTCCTGTCATAAAGGAAATAATAACTGTGCTGGAAGGTATTTCCATTGTGTGTGTGTGTGCGCGCGGTTGAGTAGGGGGTGCCAGAGTGGAGGGAGCTCTGGGTTTATGGAAGGGGCGCAGAGGGAGAGAGGGGAGTTTATGAGTAGAAGTGGAATGGTTTCATGTGTAGTTGTAGTTGAACTTGGACACTAGGCAGTGGCCTTTTCATCAGCGGGGGTTAACATAACTCATTTTTTAACACTTCCTGCCTTTGAGGTACAGTATGTGCTGTGGCAAATGTTGGTGTACTTCCCTTGTCCTCTCCTGCTCTCTTGGACACTTTCTCTGTCACATACAGACATTCAGTGATAATCTAGAATCGGCTTTTTATTTCGCAACAAAGCCTCCTTCTCTCACGCCGCCAAACTTACCCTAGTAAAACTGACTATCCTACCGATCCTCGACTTCGGCAATGTCATCTACAAAATAGCTTCCAATACTCTACTCAGCAAACTGGATGCAGTCTATCACAGTGCCATCCGTTTTGTTACTAAAGCACCTTATACCACCCACCACTGCGACCTGTATGCTCTCGTTGGCTGGCCCTCGCTACATATTCGTCGCCAGACCCACTGGCTTCAGGTCATCAAAAGGTCTATGCTAGGTAAAGCCCCACCTTATCTCAGCTCACTGGTCATGATAACACCCACCTGTAGCACGCGTTCCAGCAGGTATATCTCACTGGTCATCCCCAAATCCAACACCTCCTTTGGCCGCCTTCTAGTTCTCTGTTGCCAATGACTGGAACGAATTGCAAAAATCGCTGAAGCTGGAGACTTATATTTCCTTCACCAACTTTAAACATCATCTATCTGAGCAGCTAACCGATTGCTGCAGATGTTCATAGTCCATCTGTAAATAGCCCACCCAATCTACCTACCTCATCCCCATATTGTTTTTATTTACTTTCTGCTCTTTTGCACACCAGTATCTCTACTTGCACATCATCATCTGCTCATTTATCACTCCAGTGTTAATTTTCTAAATTGTAATTACTTCGCTACTATGGCCTATTTATTGCCTCACCTCCTCATGCCTTTTGCACACACTGTATATAGACTTCCTTTTTTCTACTGTATTATTGACTGTACGTTTGTTTATTCCATGTGTAACTCTGCGTTGTTGTTTGTGTCGCACTGCTTTGCTTTATCTTGGCCAGGTTGCAGTTGTAAATGAGAACTTGTTCTCAACTGGCCTACCTGGTTAAATAAAGGTGTTCTCAACTAGCCTACCTGGTTAAATAAAGGTGTTCTCAACTAGCCTACCTGGTTAAATAAAGGTGTTCTCAACTAGCCTACCTGGTTAAATAAAGGTGTTCTCAACTAGCCTACCTGGTTAAATAAAGGTGTTCTCAACTAGCCTACCTGGTTAAATAAAGGTGTTCTCAAATAAAGGTGTTCTCAACTAGCCTACCTGGTTAAATAAATAAAAACTAAAACATCTGGTTGGGTTCTCTGAGACAGAGCAAGAGCCCTGGGTGCTTTGTGTTCATTTGTCGCCAAACATTAAAAAAAATATATATATATATATATATATAAACAGGGAAGGACTACCTGAACTTGTGCAATAAGAAAGCTAATTTTAGGTTCCTGTTGAAAAACATTTAAAAACGTTTCCATAAGGAACCTTTTTAGTAGACCAAGCAAGATCAAAACCTACAGAGAGACAGGCTGCCATGTGACTCTGTGTGCTTAACAATTGTGTGTGTCAGAGTGGGGGTCATTTTTCTCTGTTTGTATTCCCAGTGACCAGAAAGGAGTTCGCCCATCAGTCAGTCAGTGATGGCCCGTGCTCAGACCAGAATTACTCTGAACATGATGATAGTCTTTAGGAAGGCTGCTGCTGGCAGGCTTCCTTAGGAGGGGCAGGGAGACAGAAAGAGGGAGAGAGACCGAGAGATGGACAGAGAAGAAAGAGAAAACCGAAAGACAGAAAAAGAAAGGGGAAAAACAGAGTGGAGGAGAAATGTGACACTAGATGAGAGCGTCTGGGGGTTCAGGTTTCTCTGAGTTGACTGAGACCCGGTGTGTAATTTAACTCAATGGGCCCTTCAATCTCTCCAATACCCTTTATTTAAGCAAATAGGCCCTGCCAACGTGTGTTCATTTGAGGCCGGGCTCACCCAAATGGGTGAACATGGGGGTGCGCTACGTCAGATGAAGGGAGACCGTGACCATCCATCCGTCACCCAGCGAGCCGCACTCATCATAACAGTCCTGGGGTGTGTTCATTAGGCACTAAATGGAAGAAAGCGGAGCGACTGGAAACTACCAATAAGAGACGCTCAGTTTTGTTTTCCGTTGCAAAACGTTTTGCTATGGTGTGCTCTAATACACACTACCCAGATGTAGGGGTCAAGAGATGCATCATTCCATCAAGGGCTGTAACAGACTGGTTTTACACACTGCAGTTCACCTTCCCTAACATGTTCCATCAATCCTACTCCAAAAAGAGAAACAGTTCCTATCCCGTTCCTCTCTCACTACCTCTGTCTTCATGTACTGAACAGCTTCTTTCACTTTCTCCCCATGCTGTTGTCTGCAGCAACAGTTATGACCTCTCTATGGAGTCTTATAGCATATACAGCAGCAGGTATGACCTCTCTATGGAGTCTTATAGTTTCTACAGCAGCAGGTATGACCTCTCTATGGAGTCTTATAGTTTCTACAGCAGCAGGTATGACCTCTCTATGGAGTCTTAGCTTCTACAGCAGCAGGTATACCCTCTCTATGGAGTCTTAGCTTCTACAGCAGCAGGTATGATCTCTCTATGGAGTCTTATAGTTTCTACAGCAGCAGGTATACCCTCTCTATGGAGTCTTAGCTTCTACAGCAGCAGGTATGACCTCTCTATGGAGTCTTATAGCATCTACAGCAGCAGGTATGATCTCTCTATGGAGTCTTGTAGTTTCTACAGCAGCAGGTATGACCTCTCTATGGAGTCTTAGCTTCTACAGCAGCAGGTATGACCTCTCTATGGAGTCTTAGCTTCTACAGCAGCAGGTATGATCTCTCTATGGAGTCTTATAGTTTCTACAGCAGCAGGTATGATCTCTCTATGGAGTCTTATAGTTTCTACAGCAGCAGGTATGACCTCTCTATGGAGTCTTATAGTTTCTACAGCAGCAGGTATGACCTCTCTATGGAGTCTTAGCTTCTACAGCAGCAGGTATACCCTCTCTATGGAGTCTTAGCTTCTACAGCAGCAGGTATGACCTCTCTATGGAGTCTTAGCTTCTACAGCAGCAGGTATGACCTCTCTATGGAGTCTTAGCTTCTACAGCAGCAGGTATGACCTCTCTATGGAGTCTTAGCTTCTACAGCAGCAGGTATGACCTCTCTATGGAGTCTTATAGTTTCTACAGCAGCAGGTATGACCTCTCTATGGAGTCTTATAGCTTCTGCAGCAGCAGGTATGACCTCTCTATGGAGTCTTAGCTTCTACAGCAGCAGGTATGACCTCTCTATGGAGTCTTAGCTTCTACAGCAGCAGGTATGACCTCTCTATGGAGTCTTATAGTTTCTACAGCAGCAGGTATGACCTCTCTATGGAGTCTTAGCTTCTACAGCAGCAGGTATGACCTCTCTATGGAGTCTTATAGCATCTACAGCAGCAGGTATGACCTCTCTATGGAGTCTTAGCTTCTACAGCAGCAGGTATGATCTCTCTATGGAGTCTTATAGCTTCTACAGCAGCAGGTATGACCTCTCTATGGAGTCTTATAGCTTCTACTGCAGCAGGTATGACCTCTCTATGGAGTCTTATAGCTTCTACAGCAGCAGGTATGACCTCTCTATGGAGTCTTATAGCGTCTGCAGCAGCAGGTATGACCTCTCTATGGAGTCTTATAGCTTCTACAGCAGCAGGTATGACCTCTCTATGGAGTCTTATAGCGTCTGCAGCAGCAGGTATGACCTCTCTATGGAGTCTTATAGCTTCTACAGCAGCAGGTATGACCTCTATGGAGTCTTATAGCTTCTACAGCAGCAGGTATGACCTCTCTATGGAGTCTTATAGCATCTGCAGCAGCAGGTATGACCTCTCTATGGAGTCTTGTAGCTTCTGTTAATGTGAGTTTTTCACATTCTGGGTTCAAAACAGTGAGCAGATATTCCCCTTTCTCTTCATATTGGATCTACTTTTTATCCAGCTCCGTTTTAATAGACACACACACACACACACACTCCCATGATAAAGAAATATTATTAGTTATTATCAGTGTGTGAGCCAACTCCTCCTGATGTCACACAGTCTGGACTGTCAGTCACTCGGGATTGACACTGTTTTTTTGTGGGGAGTTGCCATGGACAACTGGAAAGGGGAGGTTGGCTGTGTGCATGTGTGTGAAAGATATACAGCAGGGTTGAACTCATTAACAGCAGCTTGAGAATGATTTTCGTTCTATGCCGCTTTGATTAAACAGCTGCAGTCTCTGCGGCACACACACACACACACACACTTGTGTTTGTGTTAGGGATAGTGTGGCCACCCCATCTGTGTGTTTATGAGAGGGTGGATTGTGTGTGTGTGTTTAAAGCCAATAGGTTATTGTCAGGAGGTTATGAGGGTCTGTTTGATTGGTTGAGTGTGTCTATTTATACTAGTGGGCACATCTGCATGTGACTGACACTCATCCAGCTGTTTGCAGCCAGATAGTTTCCCCTCCGGCAGAGGATTTTGTTTGTTGTTAGAACACTGAATAGTTCTCTTTTGACAAGGGTGGTGTGTGCGGGTGTGTGTGTGTTTGCGGGTGTGTAGTGTGTTTAGGTCAGTAAGGGCAGCCAGTCTCTAGAGGCGATGGTTGATGATCTGTCCACCCAGGATTGTCTGCTGTGTTTTCCCTGCTGTGTGTGTGTTGGTCTGTGTGTTGTTGGGACAGGGCCTGACACTGTGGTCTCTGAGCCCTGGCTTCAGCCTGGGTCACAGAGGCCCAATGCCACAGCCTTAGGCTACACTAACCTGTGGGTGGGCTGTCACCACACACACACACACACACACACACACACACACACACACACACACACACACACACACACACACACACACACACACACACAGCGCTTTAGAATTAGGAAAACCCCTGTTTGTTATTCCAAGCAGTAAACAGCAAATAAATCCATCATCCATAGTGGGGACTGCTGGGGGAAAAAACACACACACACACACACACACACACACACACACACACACACACACACACACACACACACACTTTGAACTGGGTCTTTGAAGGCAAGGCCAGGGGAACCCCTCCCTCTCAACAATCACTTTCTTCAACTTTGATTTCAGCTGGGGGGGGGGGGGGGGGGTGTGTGCGTGTGTCTCACAGAAAGGTTAATGCCGGTCTGCCTGTCTGTTTTCTGGTTGTGTGTGTCTGTTGGCTGTGTGTGTGTGTGTGTCTGTGCTTTCACTGTGTAAGTGCACAAAAACCTGAGTCCTTGTATCAGTCAGTGTCATTGCCCTGATTCTTTCTGACATGTGTTGATGTCTTGGTGGGGGTTGTGTTTGGTCTGAGGGTTATTACAGTTGTTACCTGTTATTATGCTGTATGTTTCTGTCAGTGTTTCACTGATATCTGAGCCCTGTGTCATATTGAGTGACACACACACACACACACACACACCAGGACAGGAGTGTCCCCGGCCCCAGCCGGTTCCCATTACACCCCATTTCCTCGCAATCACAGAGGATCCCCTCTCTGATTGTCTGGCCTGATTACTACCGTATGCTGAGGGCCAGTGGGGGTGAAGTGAAGGGGGGAAGGGTAAAGGGGGGTTGGGGGGGACACAATAGGGCAAGGACAGATCACTGAATTACTGCTCTATGATTCATGAAGCGTCACAGAGTAGGACTGCTGATCTAGAATCAGTTTTTCCTTTTAGATCATAATGACTACCATTATATGGACAGGTAGGGCCTGATCCTAGATCAGCATCTCCTACTCTGAGATGTTCTATGGAAAAGGGCTGAGGATCAGTCAGATCTGATACATATACAGGGCCCAGAGTTTTACCGGTTCAGTCCACATGGTCAGGAACACCTTGTGGCTCCAGTTACATAGCCTGCCGTAACTCCTGGCTCCTGTGATATAGTCAGAGAAAGTTTGACTCCTAAGCAACCGGCATTCACATTGTTTGAAGTACAATAGACCAACATCGCTACTGTAGTAGGTCAAAGCTGTGTGCTGGAAAACCTTGGTAGAGCATGGATGGATTAGGCATTGTGGTGCTCATGTGAATTTCCTATATTTTTTGGCTTCAGACCAATCCCCCTACTTCTCACTTAAAACATATTTTTTTTGTTTTTAATACACTCCGAGGAAAGTTTATTAGGTACACCCATCTAGTACTGGGTCGGAACTCCCTTTGCCTCCAGAACAGCCTGAATTCTTTGGGGAATGAAATCATTGCTCAATTGGTATCAAGGGACCTAACATGTGCCAGGAAAACATTTCCCACACCACCGCCACCAGCCTGTACCGTTGACACCAGGCAGGATGGGGCCATGGACTCACGCTGCTTACGCCAAATCCTGACTCCACCATCAGCATGATGCAACAGTAACCGGGGTTTGTCGGCCAGGCAATGTTTTTCCACTCCTAAATTGTCCATTGTTGGTGATCGCGTGCCCACTGGAGCCACTTCTTCATGTTTTTAGCTGATAGGAGTGGAACCCTGTGTGGATGTCTGCTGTAATAGCGCATCTGTGACAAGGACTGACGAGTTGTACTGCCATTATTATTGTACTGCGCCGTGAAAAGCCCAGGAGGCCGGACGTTTCTGAGATACTGGGACCGGTGCACGCCTTGCACTGATGATCATACCACGCTCAAAGTCGCTTAGGCCACTGGTTTTGCCCACTGAATGACTCGATGCCTGTCTACCTGTTTTATACAGCAAGCCACAGCCACGTGACTCATTGTCTGTAGGAGTGAACCATTTTTGTGAACGGAGTGTTGTACCTAATAAACTGTCCAGTGAGTGTATTGGTGTCTGCTGAAATGAAATCGTCAGTCATTTCATGGACTATGGGAAGTTATTTCAAGATTTTATAGTGGTTCACTGTAATTATGATTGGCTTCTACAAATACCAGGAGAATGCTGTGTTGCACTGTTTAAGACCATGCTAACATTTTCTGGCGTTGTTCAGTTCCATATGTCTGTCATGATTTAGAAGAGTAAGAAAGGGACCAATCGGTTTGGGCTTCTGATTCAAATCTAAAGATCTGTCAACATTGTCTTGTGGCGTTGATTTAAGTACTTCTGTGTCATTTTCCAAGTAACCCCAATACGCACCTCTTTTTTTTTTGTTTTCTAGGACAAAAAGCTGCGAGTCTTTGACCCACGAGCCCAGCTGAAACCTGTTCAGGTAAGTCCCTCTACTGGACTCCACATCTCCTCTAACCCACAACAACTAACCAGAAGCATCATTCAATGCCATCCATCCAGTGAATGTATGCTGCTTGACAGAGTAGAATGAATGGGTAGATTACCAGAGGACAGGGGTGATACATTCTGTATGACTGTGACCTGGCTCTCTGTGACTTTGTCCTGGAGGTCAGCGGAGGTCAGCCTGCCGGACCAGGTATCAGAGGGTTAAAGCGTGTTACTCTGTGTGTCTCTGTGTAACAAGATGGAGAACTACAGGCACGGTCAGCTCTCCATCTCCTCTGTGTTGATTTATAATGGCTGACCTCCTTACCCTTCCCTCTGGAAGCTGCCCTGTCAGTCTGCCTTGCCCCACGCTGTGGTGGGATGGTGTAGGGTGAACTTGCCCCTACATGCTGGTCTTTGCTCAGTTGTGCATTTTCTTCACATATGGTTAAGATTAGGATTGGTTGAGGGGAAGCTGATCCCAGATCTGTACCTAGGGGAAAGATGACCTAGTCCCACTGAAAAACATGGTGGCTTTGGCCCAAAGATCTCACCACTGTCCCTTCTCCCTGATTTATCTAAGTATTGATTCATTAGGACTGTACACAAGTTAGTTACCCGTGGGAACCAAGGGAAACATTAGGAATGGTGTTGTTGGTGTGACCTTGAACCTCTGTGACCACTGGTTACTTCCTTACTGCGATTTATCGGAGTTGTTGACGATGGCATCCCAGTCCCAGCTTTTGGCCAATCAACCCTGACCAAGGCAGTTAACCCACTGTTCTCCGGGCGCGGGAGACGTGGATGTCGATTAAGGCAGCCCCTCGCCCCTCTGATTCAGAGGGGTTGAGTTATGTGGAAGACACATTTTAGTTGAAAGCATTCAGTTGTACTACTGACTAGGTACCTCCTTTCCTTTCCAATGGTACTCCATCACAACCAGCAGGAATGAGGAGGGGGCACACTCAAACCCTCCTGTATGTGTGTGTGTGCAACATTGAGAAATTATTCTCTCACTTTTTGGGAGCAGACATCAAGGGGACCTCCCAGAGAGATTTCATTAGTGTTATAGTCCCTGTGTTAGTCTCCCTCTGTCATCTGTAAATAGAGATGTCATTAGTGTTATAATCCCTGTGTTAGTCTCCCTCTGTCATCTGTAAATAGAGATGTCATTAGTGTTATAGTCCCTGTGTTAGTCTCCCTCTGTCATCTGTAAATAGAGATGGCATTAGTGTTATAGTCCCTGTGTTAGTCTCCCACTGTCATCTGTAAACAGAGACTGGCTGGAAAAACAATACATGCTCTAGCCAGCAGATTAAATATTACACACCGCTCAGCGCCCACCGCCCGGGTGTAAATACCTGGAGGACAGCTCACTGCCAAAGAGGGTGTGTGTGTGTGTGTGTGTGTGTGTGTGTGTGTGTGTGGCTATGACACCTTTGTAAAAGGATTACTGTTTCACAGGCCTCTGTGCCGACTGACATCATGCGCCTTGTCTTAAAGGAAGTTGAGAAAAGTTCCATATCGATTATTCTGTACGTGGCCTTGGTCATTGTGTACATGAGTCTCTGTGTGTGTGTGTTTACTGTGAGCGTGTTTGCTGAATCAGTGTGAGAGAGGATAACTGTGAGAGGATAACTGGCTCCAGTCCAAGTGTTTGAACCCTCCAGTACAATATTTACCTCAGGTGTCAATCTGTCAGACACTGGAGAACCTTTCTGACAACATCTCCTGCTTTTAACCAACAGGACAGCACTCCCATGGAATATTACTTCAGGTTGTGGATGCGTTTGGCAATGGGACCATTGTTAGAAATGAACTGCTACTCAAATGACTGAATTCCTTAGATCTCTCGATGCGTTTGGATAAAGAACATTGTGAAACTGAAGTAAAACCTGCTGGAATGTTTTCAGTTTGCTCATTTAAGGGTTCTTGCTCATTAGCTTGGATCGGAGTAAGACTGTGAAGGGTCCACATGTCTGGAACTCATGACCCAGGGCTTTGGAAACACACACACACACACACACACTTACACTCTCATATTCATCAAGAGGACCTGCTAAGTGTGCAATAGTTAAACCAGAAAGCCCCATCATCTCGTCCCCCTTGACAGGTTTCAGTTGTCTCTCTGGAGAACGTGAGAAGGAGCGCCACTCCCATTAACACCATGCTGGGTGGTAGAGTAGACTTTAACGAGCAGAGCAGTGGTTCATCCTAACACACAGCTGGTGTTCCAAATGGCACTACTTCTACTTTAGTGCACTACTTCTGACCAGGGCCCATAGTGCTCAGGTTAAAAGTAGTGCACTATGTAGGAGAAATGGGGGCATTTGGAACAGAAACACAATGAGGCTGGTAATTGGACCGGATCGATGGTGTGAATCTAATGTATACATGGGTCTCAGAGCACTGTTAAACACTGTATTACACACAGCATTATATTTCAATTAACACTGGGGATCTGACAGACATTCGCTGCATCACAATGAAATCTGGGGGAAACCGACAGCGGTTTAGTTTTAGATGTCTTTGTGATGCCCCCAGATGTCTTTGTGATGCCCCAGATGTCTTTGTGATGCCCCAGATGTCTTTGTGATGCCCCAGATCTTTGTGATGCCCCCAGATGTTGTCGATGCCCCAGATGTCTTTGTGATGCCCCAGATGTCTTTGTGATGCCCCAGATCTTTGTGATGCCCCCAGATGTCTTTGTGATGCCCCAGATGTCTTTGTGATGCCCCAGATGTCTTTGTGATGCCCCAGATGTCTTTGTGATGCCCCAGATGTCTTTGTGATGCCCCCAGATGTTGTCGATGCCCCAGATGTCTTTGTGATGCCCCCAGATGTCTTTGTGATGCCCCCAGATGTCTTTGTGATGCCCCAGATGTCTTTGTGATGCCCCAGATGTCTTTGTGATGCCCCAGATGTCTTTGTGATGCCCCCAGATGTCTTTGTGATGCCCCCAGATGTCTTTGTGATGCCCCCAGATGTCTTTGTGATGCCCCCAGATGTCTTTGTGATGCCCCCAGATGTCTTTGTGATGCCTCCAGATGTCTTTGTGATGCCCCAGATGTCTTTGTGATGCCCCCAGATGTCTTTGTGATGGCCCCAGATGTCTTTGTGATGCCCCAATATGTCTTTGTGATGCCCCCAGATGTCTTTGTGATGCCCCCAGATGTCTTTGTGATGCCCCAGATGTCTTTGTGATGCCCCCAGATGTCTTTGTGATGCCCCCAGATGTCTTTGTGATGCCCCCAGATGTCTTTATGATGCCCCCAGATGTCTTTGTGATGCCCCCAGATGTCTTTGATGCCCCAGATGTCTTTGATGCCCCAGATGTCTTTGCGATGCCCCCAGATGTCTTTGCGATGCCCCCAGATGTCTTTGCGATGCCCCCAGATGTCTTTGTGATGCCCCAGATGTCTTTGTGATGCCCCCAGATTGATTGTTTGTTTATGTCAAACTTAAAGGGGCACTGATATTAACAGTTTTGATATTTTAAATGAATGATACTCATTGGTTGTTGAAGGATATCCCTTATGCATGCTGTCCAAAGCTCCATCTATGGTTTTAAGTGGTAACATTTCTCCAGCACCATCTCTGAGGTTTATATGGGGCGGCAGGGTAGAGTGTTGGACTAGTAACCGGAAGGTTTCAAGTTCAAACCCCCGAGCTGACAAGGTACAAATCTGTCGTTCTGCCCCTGAACAGGCCCACTGTTCCTAGGCCGTCATTGCAAATAAGAATTTGTTCTTAACTGACTTGCCTAGTTAAGTAAAGTAAAACAAATGTAAAAAAAATCAAGTCAAGCTCCTGTTTTGTTGTTTTTAAATGATAGTGGGTCTTTTAACCTCTAGCGTCGAGCAATCCCGTATCCGGGAGCGTAATCATAGCCTCAAGCTCATTACCATAACTCAACGTTTCCTATTCATGAAAATCGCAAATGAAATTAAATAAATATATTCAAACACAAGCCTTTTGTTAACAACACTGTCATCTCAGATTTTCAAAAATATTTCAACCAAAGTTACACAAGCATTTGTGTAAGAGTATTGATAGCCTAGCATAGCATTAAGCCTAGCATTCAGCAGGCAACATTTTCACAAAAACAAGAAAAGCATTCAAATAAAATAATTTACCTTTGAAGAACTTCGGATGTTTTCAATGACGAGACTCTTAGTTAGATAGCAAATGTTAATTTTTTTCCAAAAATATTATTTGTGTAGACGAAATAGCTCCGTTTTGTTCATCACGTTTGGCTAAGAAAAACACCGGAAAATGCAGTCACTTACAACGCCAAACTTTTTTACAAATTAGCTCCATAATATCGACAGAAACATGGCAAACGTTGTTTAGAATCAATCCTCAAGGTGTTTTTCACATATCTATTCGATAATTTATCAGTGGTGGCAGTTGCCTTCTCATCAGAAGAAAACGGAAAAATACTGGAGCTGGAGATTACGCAATAATTGCGACGGAGGACACCAAGCGACCACCTGGTAGATGTAGTCTCTTATGGTCAATCTTCCAATGATATGCCTACAAATACGTCACAATGCTGCAGACACCTTGTGGAAAACGTAAGCTGACTCCTAGCTCCTTCACAGCCATATAAGGAGTCATTGCCATGAGGCGGTTTAAAAAAATGCGGCACTTCCTGATTGGATTTTTATCTGGGTTTTTTCTGTAACATCAGTTCTGTGGCACTCACAGACAATATCTTTGCAGTTTTGGAAATGTCAGAGTGTTTTCTTTCCAAAGCTGTCATTTATATGCATAGTCGAGCATCTTTTCGTGACTAAATATCTTGTTTAAAACGGGAAGGTTTTTCATCCAAAAATTAAAATAGCGCCCCCTATATCCAAGAAGTAAGATGCATTCCACTAGGGTTTCTGTCTTGTCTTCTGCCCCCACAATGCATTGTAACAACTCTGTCTGTTCTGTCATGATTTGATGGAAGCGAATTGCCGGCGAGGCCACAATATAAACAGTACCGGTCTCAAAACGGTCTGAACTTTGTCTCCGTGTATGTTGCTAACCTCATAGATAACTCAGTTTATTTCTTCATGACTGAGCCATTGTTTCCTCAGCAACTGAGGCCACGGAACACTGCACCACAATCTTCTGTCAGAGGAAAGCCGCCCAGGTTCAAACGCTTTCAAATCAAATCAAATTGTCATGCGGCGAATACAACAGGTGTAGATTTTACCATGAAATGCTTACTTACGAGCCCTTTTCCAACAATGAGAAGTAAAAAGTGTTTTCTATTTGCTCATTTTCTAACACAATAAATAACAATAACGAGGCTCTATACAAATTTTTGCTCTAGCCCGCCTGGAGTGCAAAATGGCCATGGTTTATACTTTTGGGACTAGTCTATTGGCCCATTAAGCCAGACCAGCTCAATCTAGCACATAATCTAGTATTTGAAATGATTTCCAGTAGTATTTGAACCCAGGTCTGGAGGAAAGCTGGTAACTATTAAAGGGAGGATCTCCTCTAAAGGAGGTGAGAAGTGATGAAGTGTTTTGACTTCACTAAACAAATCATGTCATCGTTCAGCAGGCGTTCAGTGCAGCAGTACCATCCAGGGCTATATCTTGGAGCGTGTCCTGATTCCACCCCTAGCCAAACCTGGGTGAAGTGGTTGTTAGAGGAGTTTGCTTGCTAAAGCACTGTTGACTGGACTAGCTTTCATTCAGTACAGTACCATCCAGGGACATATGGAGCAGATTTTTGACGTGTCCTGTTCAACCCTAGCCTGGACGCCAAACTAATGCTATGTTCATTTGGCATGACAATGACCATATGAGCTTGCAAGATGGCACAAACAGATCTGGGACCAGGCTAGTTCAACCGTAGCCGAGATGCAAAACTTGGATGTGCTTCAGCCTACTCTTTCTAAAGCCTTAACCTTTGTTACAGCAGTTTGTTTGCTTAAGCATAACCATATGGGGCAACCATGCTACATGTAGCTTCCACCCAGCTTGTAGCTACAGTATACCACCATCTCTCTGGTTCCCACTGTGGCCAAGCTGCCAAGTCAAAATGCGCTTTATCGGGAAAATGTATGAAATCGAAAATGTGTGTTTTGCTCTTAATTTAGGGGTAGGTTAAGGTTAGGATGGACATGATTATGTTCCCTTATAGGCAGGTGGAGTAAATATATAGACAGTAATTGTAGCTGTGATTTTTGCTGAATTTATGGGGAAAGAGAGCTTGCTGGGTAATTTAAGCTTCGGACAGGAAGAGCCGTATTCCAACTGCTGCACACATAGTGTACATTTAGATAGCTGGCACAGGTTGTGTGTGTGTGTGTGTGTGTGTGTGTGTGTGTGTGTGTCGTTCTCAGAATCTCTCACAGCTGAAACGTGTCGTTTTGATCTTTGGATGTTTTCCACTTCGTCCCTTTCAGACAATGTTTGTGAACTCAGTGCAGTTTGCTTCATTTTTTGTGAAGTTGTGCAGAAACTCAGACCCCTCCAAGAGCCCATGAAGAGAACCCAACTAAGGCCATCTCGAGATGTGGTCTGAGATGTTATTATTCTCGCACCACACACTAGATCATGGCTTCCCAAACTCGGTCCTTTAAGCTGTGTATTTGATTGTGGGGGTTTGAATGGTGTGAGAAGACCACAACATATTTGTTGAGAATCACTCAAATCAATTCTAGCTCTTATATAAGAGGCAGTAGCCTGCATTGGGTGTACAATGTTCAATTACAGCATGATTTAATCTGCAGTTATTCTTCTGCTATTAATTCTGTTACCGATAATATTTTCATGATTTATTGTATCGTCTGATTACAATTATTATGTCTCATGAATGCAATCTATTAGCTTCCAAAATGTAAGTACGATAACTACATGTTCTGATTAAATGGCTTGTCCTGCAATTTGTAAAAAAAAGTGTATTGAGTGAATGTTGGAAAAAGATCTTGGTTCCCTTCTAAACATAGAAATGTGAACCCAAAGAGGACTGAGTCACTTTAAAGAGGACTGAGATTGGTTCTTTTAAAGATGATTCTATGTGAAAACATCCTTATTTTACATTTGACTACCTTTCAGTGCTTGTTACTGTCCCCTTTTTTAGTTTTCTTATAGAAACACCTGATATGTATCTGTCTCTCCCCATGGCTCTGTACTTTCCCTAATCATCCCCAAAATGTCTGTCTCCCTTCCTAGAGGCATCTACTGACCTCCCTAGCGAGGCCTCTTCCCTGCCTATACTTAGTTACAAGGTTTGGTGTGGTGCACGTGCCTGCGTTTGTGTCCCATCCGTGTGTGTGTTGGAATTACAGAGCTGAAAATACTCCTCATACTTTTGGGCCAGAGCTGGCTGCAGAATCGGAGGCTGTGGTCCCTGGCAGGGAAGAGGAGAGAGGGAGACAGGAAAGGGAATGGTTTCTCTGGATTCTTAGAGGCCAGATTCCTCCATTTGGGCTTCTGCTGCTTTTGGTGAAATTAGAGAGGGCCTGGAATGGGTTTTGGAGGAGAGCGAGGGAGAGAGTGAGTAGGGCAAAGGAGTTAAAACACACCAGTCAACTGCATTACTGAGACCGGACACTCCCCCCTCTCTAACCTCTCTCCCCTGTAACTTTAAACATGTGTGTGTGTCGGTGTCCGTGTGTGTGTGACTGCTCAGAATCATATTTTTCTTTATAGGAGGTGTGTGGGTATGTGGATCTCATGGTCATTCAGACTCACATTTGTCATTATAGGAAGTCCACACTAGCAGTGGGCACGGTGGGCTAGCTTCCAGACGGTGTGGACTCTGGCAGCCATGACAATGAGGCTCTGTGGCTGACTGCTGCTAGAGTAACTTATACAGTATTACTGTTTTGGGCCAGAGGGAAGAGCTGTGAAATAGAAGAGGTGGAGAGGTGGGGTATAGGGAGTGAGGGAGGGGACTAGAGTAAAAATAGAGAGGCATAGAGACCTAGAGGCTAACCAATAGATTTCACCACTGGTTTTGTCCTCCTTCTGTTGTTGTTGTCCCTTGATTATGATGCATTTTGTATTTGGTATTTTCTTAGGATCCCCTTTAGCTGGTGTGAAAGCAGCAGCTACTCTTCCTGGGGTCAACACAGAACATGAGACATGAACATACAGGACATTCATAGACAAGAACAGCTCCATGACAGAACTACATAGCCTACACTTTAATACAGACACACAAACTATCCAGGTCAAACAGGGGAGAGGTGTTGTAAGGTGTTGCTTTATCTGTTGTTGAAACCAGGTTTGCTGTTCATTTGACCAATATGAGATGGAATGGAGTTCCATGCAATAATGTCTCTATATAATACTGTACGCTTTCTTGAATGTGTTCTGGACATGCCACACCCCTGGTGGCATGTCTGGTGGGGTAAGTATGTGTGTGTGTGTGTGTGTGTGTACTTCAGAGCTGTGTGTAAGTTGACTATGCAAACAATTTGGAATTTTCAACACATTTGTTTCTTATAAAATAAGAAGTGATGCAGTCAGTCTCTCCTCAACTCTTAGCAAGAGAGACTGGCATGCATAGTATTTCTATTAGCTCTCTCTCTAATTACAATGAAGAGCCAGACGTGCCGTGCTGTTCTGGTCCAGCTGCAGCTTAACTAGGTCCTTCTTTGCACCACTTGACCATATGACTGGACAATATTCAAGATAAGTCGAAACTAGAGCCTGAACGACTTGCTTTTTGGAGTGTGGTGTCAAAAAAGCAGAGCATCTCTTTACTACAGACATATCTCTCCCCAGCTTTACAACCATTGAATCTATATGTTTTGACCATGACAGTTCACAATCTAAGGTAACGCCAAGGAATTTAGTCTCCTCAACTTGTTAAACAGCCACACCATTCATTACCAGATTCAGCTAAGGTCTCGAGCTTAGGGAATGATTTGTACCAAATACAATGCTCTTCGTTTTAGAGATGTTCAGGACCAGTTTATTACTGGCCACCCATTCCAATACTCACTGCAACTCTCTTGTTAAGGGTTTCAGTGACTTCATTAGCTGTGGTTGCTGACATGTATATGGTTGAATCATCAGCATACATTGACACACCAGCTTTATTTAAAGCTTATGGCAGGTCATTGGTAAAAATAGAACTAGTAAAGGGCCTAGAGAGCTGCCATGTGGTACACCACACTTTACATGTTTGACATTAAAGAAAACCCTCTGATTTCTATTAGATATATAGTTCTGAATCCATGATATGGCACAGGTTGAAAAGCCATAAAACATCAATTTTCTCAGCAAGAGGTTATGGTGAATAATATCAAAGGCTGCACTAGGATCTAACAGTACAGTTCCCACAGTCTTCTTATTATCAATTTATTTCAACCAATCATCAGTATTTTGTGTCAGTGCAGTGAGTGTTGAGTGCCCTTCTCTATATGCATGCTGAACATCTGTTGTCAATTTGTTTACCGAGAACTAGCATTGTATTTGGTCAAACACAATTTTTTCCCAACAGTTTTCTAAGAGCTAGCAACAAGCTGGTAGGTCTGCTGTAAGAACCAGTAAACACCACTTTACTTGGGTAGCGGAATGACTTTGGATTCCTTCCAGGCCTGAGGACAAAGAATTTCCTTTAGGCTCAGATGAAAGATATGACAGATAGGAGTGGCTATAGTCAGCTACCATCCTCAGTAGCTTTCCATCTAAGTTGTCAATGGCAGGAGGTTTGTCATTATTGATCAATTACAATCATTTTTCCACCTCTCCCACACAAACTTTACAAACTTAAAATGCTTTTCTTTAATTTTTTATTTTTCTTTATGCATGAATGCAATGGCTCACTGTTATTGGCATTTCCTCCCTAAGTTTGACGACTGCCAATGAAGTTATAATTTAAATCATTTGCAACATCAAATGGTTTTGTGATAAGTAAACCATCTGATTGAGAATTACATTTTTTTTTTATTGAATTTGTCTTTGTGCCCATAATTTAAAGTACTCAAGTTTTTCCCCATCATTCTTTGTCATTGATCTTGGCTTCAGAGTACTGTGTCTTATTCTTTTTGTTGAGTTTAGTCACATCGTTTCTCAATTTGCAGTAAGTCAGCCAGTTAGATGTGCAGCCGGACTTATTAGTCACTCCATTTTCCCCATCTCTTTCAACCATACAGTTTTTCAATATCTCATCTATCCATGAGTCAATTTCTTAACAGGTGCATGTTTATCAATAATTGGAAGAAACAATTGTAATAAATGAATCAAGTGCAGCATCTGGAGATACTCTTATTCATCACAGTGTCCGGAAGCTCGGAGCTCTGTGCGTCCTTGTGGACTCTAATGGGAGAGTTGGAAGGTGCGCCGGGAAGCCGGCCCAATCCAGTTGGAAAAACACTCCTCTTGGCCGCAAAGTAGCTCAGATCATACTGCAGATTCCCTTAGCAGTAGTTCTACTGCAGTATGCATGGATAGACGTGTGTATGCAGGCATCTGAGCATGTTCACATGCATGCACACACGAACACAGACTCTTATAGATTGATTTTGACTCGAATCTCCGGGTTAGACACAAAGTAGACACGTCAGAAATATTAGAAGGTCAAGAACAAAACTTTTAACTTCCACGTTTGAGAGAAAATCCCTTAAGTTCAACAGACAAATACATAGTTTTGTCTCTTTTAATGTGAATCTCCATCTTCAGCATGAGGGCGACGACTACAGTGGATACAGCGATAGTCTCTCCTGAGTACCAGCATTAAACCGTACTACAGAGACGACAGCGATTACAGTCCATCCTGAGTACCAGCATTAAACTCTACTACAGAGACGACAGTCCATCCTGAGTACCAGCATTAAACCCTACTACAGAGACGACAGTCCATCTTGAGTACCAGCATTAAACCCTACTACAGAGACTACAGCGATACAGTCCGTCCTGAGTACCAGCATTAAACCCTACTACAGAGACTACAGCGATACAGTCCGTCCTGAGTACCCGGCCAGCATTAAACCCTACTACAGCGATACAGTCTATCCTGAGTACCAGGCCAGCATTAAACCCTACTACAGCAATACAGTCCGTCCTGAGTACCAGGCCAGCATTAAACCCTACTACAGAGACTACAGCGATACAGTCCGTCCTGAGTACCAGCATTAAACCCTACTACAGCAATACAGTCCGTCCTGAGTACCAGGCCAGCATTAAACCCTACTACAGAGACTACAGCGATACAGTCCGTCCTGAGTACCCGACCAGCATTAAACCCTACTACAGCGATACAGTCTATCCTGAGTACCAGGCCAGCATTAAACCCTACTACAGCAATACAGTCCGTCCTGAGTACCAGGCCAGCATTAAACCCTACTACAGAGACTACAGCGATACAGTCCATCCTGAGTACCAGGCCAGCATTAAACCCTACTACAGAGACTGCAGCGATACAGACCATCCTGAGTACCAGCATTAAACCCTACTACAGAGACTACAGTGATGCAGTCCATCCTGAGTACCAGCATTAAACCCTACAACAGAGACGACAGCGATACAGTCTATCCTGAGTACCAGGCCAGCATTAAACCCTACTACAGAGTGGCAGGCCAGCATTAAACCCTACTACAGAGTGGCAGGCCATCATTAAACCCTACTACATAGTGGCAGGCCAGCATTAAACCCTACTACAGAGTGGCAGGCCAGCATTAAACCCTACTACAGAGTACCAGGCCAGCATTAAACCCTACTACAGAGTGGCAGGCCATCATTAAACCCTACTACAGAGTGGCAGGCCAGCATTAAACCCTACTACAGAGTACCAGGCCAGCATTAAACCCTACTACAGAGTACCAGGCCATCATTAAACCCTACTACAGAGTGGCAGGCCAGCATTAAACCCTACTACAGAGTGGCAGGCCAGCATTAAACCCTACTACAGAGTGGCAGGCCAGCATTAAACCCTACTACAGAGTACCAGGCCAGCATTAAACCCTACTACAGAGTGGCAGGCCATCATTAAACCCTACTACAGAGTGGCAGGCCAGCATTAAACCCTACTACAGAGTACCAGGCCATCATTAAACCCTACTACAGAGTGGCAGGCCAGCATTAAACCCTACAACAGAGACGACAGCGATACAGTCTATCCTGAGTACCAGCATTAAACCCTACAACAGAGACGACAGCGATACAGACCATCCTGAGTACCAGCATTAAACCCTACAACAGAGACGACAGCGATACAGACCATCCTGAGTACCAGCATTAAACCCTACAACAGAGACGACAGCGATACAGTCTATCCTGAGTACCAGCATTAAACCCTACTACAGAGTGGCAGGCCATCATTAAACCCTACTACAGAGTGGCAGGCCATCATTAAACCCTACTACAGAGTGGCAGGCCAGCATTAAACCCTACTACAGAGTGGCAGGCCAGCATTAAACCCTACTACAGAGTGGCAGGCCATCATTAAACCCTACTACAGAATGGCAGGCCAGCATTAAACCCTACTACAGAGTACCAGGCCAGCATTAAACCCTACTACAGAGTACCAGGCCAGCATTAAACCCTACTACAGAGTGGCAGGCCATCATTAAACCCTACTACAGAGTGGCAGGCCATCATTAAACCCTACTACAGAGTACCAGGCCATCATTAAACCCTACTACAGAGTGGCAGGCCATCATTAAACCCTACTACAGAGTACCAGGCCAGCATTAAACCCTACTACAGAGTGGCAGGCCATCATTAAACCCTACTACAGAGTGGCAGGCCATCATTAAACCCTACTACAGAGTACCAGGCCATCATTAAACCCTACTACAGAGTGGCAGGCCATCATTAAACCCTACTACAGAATGCCAGGCCATCATTAAACCCTACTACAGAGTGGCAGGCCATCATTAAACCCTACTACAGAGTGGCAGGCCATCATTAAACCCTACTACAGAATGCCAGGCCATCATTAAACCCTACTACAGAGTGGCAGGCCAGCATTAAACCCTACTACAGAGTACCAGGCCAGCATTAAACCCTACTACAGAGTGGCAGGCCATCATTAAACCCTACTACAGAGTACCAGGCCAGCATTAAACCCTACTACAGAGTGGCAGGCCATCATTAAACCCTACTACAGAGTGGCAGGCCATCATTAAACCCTACTACAGAGTGGCAGGCCAGCATTAAACCCTACTACAGAATGCCAGGCCAGCATTAAACCCTACTACAGAGTGGCAGGCCAGCATTAAACCCTACTACAGAATGCCAGGCCATCATTAAACCCTACTACAGAGTGGCAGGCCATCATTAAACCCTACTACAGAGTGGCAGGCCATCATTAAACCCTACTACAGAGTGGCAGGCCAGCATTAAACCCTACTACAGAATGCCAGGCCAGCATTAAACCCTACTACAGAGTGGCAGGCCAGCATTAAACCCTACAACAGAGACGACAGCGATACAGTCTATCCTGAGTACCAGCATTAAACCCTACTACAGAGTGGCAGGCCATCATTAAACCCTACTACAGAATGCCAGGCCAGCATTAAACCCTACTACAGAGTGGCAGGCCAGCATTAAACCCTACAACAGAGACGACAGCGATACAGTCTATCCTGAGTACCAGCATTAAACCCTACTACAGAGTACCAGGCCAGCATTAAACCCTACTACAGAGTGGCAGGCCAGCATTAAACCCTACTACAGAGTGGCAGGCCAGCATTAAACCCTACTACAGAGTGGCAGGCCAGCATTAAACCCTACTACAGAGTGGCAGGCCAGCATTAAACCCTACTACAGAGTGGCAGGCCATCATTAAACCCTACTACAGAGTGGCAGGCCATCATTAAACCCTACTACAGAGTGGCAGGCCATCATTAAACCCTACTACAGAGTGGCAGGCCATCATTAAACCCTACTACAGAGTGGCAGGCCAGCATTAAACCCTACTACAGAGTGGCAGGCCATCATTAAACCCTACTACAGAGTGGCAGGCCAGCATTAAACCCTACTACAGAGTGGCAGGCCAGCATTAAACCCTACTACAGAGTGGCAGGCCAGCATTAAACCCTACTACAGAGTGGCAGGCCAGCATTAAACCCTACTACAGAGTGGCAGGCCAGCATTAAACCCTACTACAGAGTGGCAGGCCATCATTAAACCCTACTACAGAGTGGCAGGCCAGCATTAAACCCTACTACAGAGTGGCAGGCCATCATTAAACCCTACTACAGAGTACCAGGCCAGCATTAAACCCTACTACAGAGTGGCAGGCCATCATTAAACCCTACTACAGAGTGGCAGGCCAGCATTAAACCCTACTACAGAGTGGCAGGCCATCATTAAACCCTACTACAGAGTGGCAGGCCAGCATTAAACCCTACTACAGAGTGGCAGGCCAGCATTAAACCCTACTACAGAGTGGCAGGCCAGCATTAAACCCTACTACAGAGTACCAGGCCAGCATTAAACCCTACTACAGAGTGGCAGGCCAGCATTAAACCCTACTACAGAGTGGCAGGCCAGCATTAAACCCTACTACAGAGTGGCAGGCCATCATTAAACCCTACTACAGAGTGGCAGGCCATCATTAAACCCTACTACAGAGTGGCAGGCCATCATTAAACCCTACTACAGAATGCCAGGCCAGCATTAAACCCTACTACAGAGTGGCAGGCCAGCATTAAACCCTACAACAGAGACGACAGCGATACAGTCTATCCTGAGTACCAGCATTAAACCCTACTACAGAGTGGCAGGCCAGCATTAAACCCTACTACAGAGTGGCAGGCCATCATTAAACCCTACTACAGAATGGCAGGCCAGCATTAACCCCTACTACAGAATGGCAGGCCAGCATTAAACCCTACTACAGAATGGCAGGCCAGCATTAAACCCTACTACAGAATGCCAGGCCAGCATTAAACCCTACTACAGAGTGGCAGGCCAGCATTAAACCCTACAACAGAGACGACAGCGATACAGTCTATCCTGAGTACCAGCATTAAACCCTACTACAGAGTGGCAGGCCAGCATTAAACCCTACTACAGAGTGGCAGGCCAGCATTAAACCCTACTACAGAGTGGCAGGCCATCATTAAACCCTACTACAGAGTGGCAGGCCATCATTAAACCCTACTACAGAGTGGCAGGCCAGCATTAAACCCTACTACAGAGTGGCAGGCCAGCATTAAACCCTACTACAGAGTGGCAGGCCAGCATTAAACCCTACTACAGAGTGGCAGGCCAGCATTAAACCCTACTACAGAGTGGCAGGCCATCATTAAACCCTACTACAGAGTACCAGGCCAGCATTAAACCCTACTACAGAGTGGCAGGCCAGCATTAAACCCTACTACAGAGTACCAGGCCATCATTAAACCCTACTACAGAGTGGCAGGCCAGCATTAAACCCTACTACAGAGTGGCAGGCCATCATTAAACCCTACTACAGAGTACCAGGCCATCATTAAACCCTACTACAGAGTGGCAGGCCAGCATTAAACCCTACTACAGAGTACCAGGCCATCATTAAACCCTACTACAGAGTGGCAGGCCAGCATTAAACCCTACTACAGAATGCCAGGCCAGCATTAAACCCTACTACAGAGTACCAGGCCAGCATTAAACCCTACTACAGAGTGGCAGGCCAGCATTAAACCCTACTACAGAGTGGCAGGCCATCATTAAACCCTACTACAGAGTACCAGGCCAGCATTAAACCCTACTACAGAGTACCAGGCCATCATTAAACCCTACTACAGAGTACCAGGCCAGCATTAAACCCTACTACAGAGTGGCAGGCCAGCATTAAACCCTACTACAGAGTGGCAGGCCAGCATTAAACCCTACTACAGAGTACCAGGCCATCATTAAACCCTACTACAGAGTGGCAGGCCAGCATTAAACCCTACTACAGAGTGGCAGGCCAGCATTAAACCCTACTACAGAGTGGCAGGCCATCATTAAACCCTACTACAGAGTGGCAGGCCAGCATTAAACCCTACTACAGAGTGGCAGGCCATCATTAAACCCTACTACAGAGTGGCAGGCCATCATTAAACCCTACTACAGAGTACCAGGCCATCATTAAACCCTACTACAGAGTGGCAGGCCATCATTAAACCCTACTACAGAGTACCAGGCCAGCATTAAACCCTACTACAGAGTGGCAGGCCAGCATTAAACCCTACTACAGAGTGGCAGGCCAGCATTAAACCCTACTACAGAGTACCAGGCCATCATTAAACCCTACTACAGAGTGGCAGGCCATCATTAAACCCTACTACAGAGTGGCAGGCCATCATTAAACCCTACTACATAATGCCAGGCCAGCATTAAACCCTACTACAGAGTGGCAGGCCAGCATTAAACCCTACTACAGAGTGGCAGGCCAGCATTAAACCCTACTACAGAGTACCAGGCCATCATTAAACCCTACTACAGAGTGGCAGGCCATCATTAAACCCTACTACAGAGTACCAGGCCAGCATTAAACCCTACTACAGAGTGGCAGGCCATCATTAAACCCTACTACAGAGTACCAGGCCATCATTAAACCCTACTACAGAGTGGCAGGCCATCATTAAACCCTACTACAGAGTGGCAGGCCATCATTAAACCCTACTACAGAGTGGCAGGCCATCATTAAACCCTACTACAGAGTGGCAGGCCAGCATTAAACCCTACTACAGAGTACCAGGCCATCATTAAACCCTACTACAGAGTGGCAGGCCAGCATTAAACCCTACTACAGAGTACCAGGCCATCATTAAACCCTACTACAGAGTGGCAGGCCATCATTAAACCCTACTACAGAGTGGCAGGCCATCATTAAACCCTACTACAGAGTATCAGGCCAGCATTAAACCCTACTACAGTGGCAGGCCATCATTAAACCCTACTACAGAGTGGCAGGCCAGCATTAAACCCTACTACAGAATGCCAGGTCGGCATTAAGTCTGATCTCTGTGGCTCCATTCCCCAACACTGTACTGTACTACATGATGTGTTTATTGATTGCTGTCTGTGTTATCTTGTTGAACTTTATTATCTATGAGCCTATAATCCAGAAAGGAAAAAACTGAGGTCAAAGTTGTTGTTGAGGAGAAGCCCATATCTGGGTAGGTAGACTGTGGGATAGTTCAGCCATGAAATGTTTACAACAGGGATGGAAGAGGAATTGTTGTTGGAAACGCACCTACACGTTTACATTGGGAGAAGAGGAATCAGTCTTGGAAACACAGTCCACTTATTAAAACCTGTTTGTTTTCAGACAAAGTTCACAATTAACAAGGTTGCTATAGTAACCATCTAGCCACTTCTGAATTGAAATTGAACAGCAATGGCCCAAGTCCAGCGGACAGCGTGACTGGGTGTATTAAAACCCACTGTTAGAAACATGGTTAGATTGATTCCTTGTGTAATGGGGAATGTGTGTAAGCTCTGAGTACGAGCGTTGACGTTTTCTTGGATAGTTCCCATTCTGTACTTTATGGATGTTGTATTTCGTGTTTCACAATGTTGACGTGATACCACATGATGTGCTGGTGTTAGATGTTCTCTTACCCTAAACACTTTTTATTCTCAAGGAAGTATCAACATCTCATTCTTTGGCAGCGCTGAAAGACAGTTTGTGTGAGAATACATTATTTGGATGAAGAAAAAAGGGAAAACCTGTTAAGTAATTTAGACCTTTTTAAGGAATCAGAAACCTCTAAAGGACCTGGACTATAACAGTTATAATCCTATTCAAATTAACATGGATGTGTGTGTGCGCATTTGCGTGTGTGCGTGCGTGTGTGTACCATTTGTTTTATTGCACTCATCTGCAATCTGAACTAGTACCTGTACCTGTGACCCTTATGATTGATGCTCCTGACCCCCGACCCCCGCACCTCCCCTTCCTCTTCCCTCTGCGTAATCCTATATCACATGGTTTATACTGACGTTTTAAACATGTTGGGCCAAAAGCACATCTTATTTTGTGAGGTCACCATTTGAGTGTTTGGAGCATTTAGTTTTAATGTGTGTGCAGTCATAACTCATAACCTGTTCCCCTCTGCCCTGTCTCTCTCTCACTCTCTTTCCATGCCCATTGTTGCCACTCACTCACTCACTCACTCACTCACTCACTCACTCACTCACTCACTCACTCACTCAATTCAATTCAAGGGGCTTTATTGGCATGGGAAACATATTTTAACATTGCCAAAGCAAGTTAAAATATGATAAAAGTGATGTAGATAATATACAGAAGTGAAATAAACAATAAAATTAACAGTTAATATTACACTCACAAAGTTCCAAAAGAATAAATAAATTTCAAAGTTATATTATGCCTATATAAGGTGTTCTAACGATGTGAAAGTACAAAAGGGAAAATAAATAGACATAAATATGGGTTGTATTTACAATGGTGTTTGTTCTTTACTGGTTGTCCTTTTCTTGTGGCAACAGGTCACAAATCTTGCTGCTGTGATGGCTCACTGTGGTATTTCACCCAATAAATATGGGAGTTTATCAAAATCGGGTTTGTTTTCTAATTCTTTGTGGGTCTGTGTAATCTGAGGGAAATATGTGTCTCTAATATGGTCATACATTGGACAGGAGGATAGGAAGTGCAGCTCAGTTTCCACCTCACTTTGTTGGCATTGTGCACATAGCCTGTCTTCTCTTGAGAGCCATGTCTGCCTACGGCGGCCTTTCTCAATAGCAAGGCTATGCTCACTGAGTCCGTACATAGTCAAAGCTTTCCTTCATTTTGGGTCAGTCACAGTGGTCAGGTATTCCGCCGCTGTGTACTGTCTGTGTAGGGCCAAATAGCATTCTAGTTTGCTCTGTTTTTTTGTTAATTCTTTCCAATGTGTCAAGTAATTCTCTTTTTGTTTTCTCATGATTTGGTTGGGTCTAATTCTGCTGTTGTCCTGGGGCTCTGTAGGGTGTGTTTGTGTTTGTGAGCAGAGCCCCAGGACCAGCTTGCTTAGGGGACTCTTCTCCAGGTTCATCTCTCTGTAGGTGATGGCTTTGTTATGGAAGGTTTGGGAATCACTTCCTTTTAGGTGGTTATAGAATTTAACGGCTCTTTTCTGGATTTTGATAATTAGTGGGTCTCGGCCTAATTCTGCTCTGCATGCATTTGGTGTTTTACGTTGTACACTGAGGATATTTTTGCAGAATTCTGCATGCAGAGTTTGGTGTTTGTCCCATTTTGTGAATTCTTGGTTGGTGAGCGGACCCCAGACCTCACAACCTTAAAGGGCCATGGGTTATAGGTGTAACTACTAGAGGTCGACCGATTTTTTTATGATTTTTCAACACCGATACCGATTATTGGAGGACCTAAAAAAGCTGATACCGATTAATCGGCCAATTTAAATGAAATAAAAAAATAAATAATAATTCTAATTTTTATATATATATATATATATATATATATATACCAAGGGGAATAACTACTCCAAGTCTCAGAGCGAGTGACATTTAGTTTCCGGATTCGACCATATTAATGACCTATCATTTCGAAAACAGAACGTTTATTATTTCAGTGAATTACGGAACCGTTCGGTATTTTATCTAACGGGTGGCATCCCTAAGTCTAAATATTCTTGTTACATTGCACAACCTTCAATGTTATATCATAATTCCGTAAAATTCTGGCAAATTAGTACGCAACGAGCCAGGCGGCCCAAACTGTTGCATATACCCTGACTCTGCGTGCAATGAATGCAAGAGAAGTGACACAATTACACCTGGTTAATATTGCCAGCTAACCTGGATTTCTTTTAGCTAAATATGCAGGTTTAAAAATATATACTTCTGTGTATTGATTTTAAGAAAGGCATTGGTGTTTATGGTTAGGTACAGTCATCCAACGATTGTGCTTTTTTCGCAAATGCGCTTTTGTTAAATCATCCCCCAGAGTTGCATCGATTTTATGCCAGGCAGGACACGCTAGATAAACTAGTAATATCATCAGCCATGTGTAACTAGTGACTATGATTGATTGATTGTTTTTTATAAGATACGTTTAATGCTAGCTAGCAACTTACCTTCGCTTCTACTGCATTCACGTAACAGGCAGGCTCCTCGTGGAGTGCAATGAGAGTTAACTGTAAGTTTGCAAGATTGGATCCCCTGAGCTGACAAGGTAAAAATCTGTTGTTCTGCTCCTGAACAAGACAGTTAACCCACTGTTCTTAGGCCATCATTGAAAATAAGAATGTGTTCTTAACTGACTTGCCTAGTTAAATAAAGGTATAAAATAAATGAATCGGCAAAATCAGCACCCAAAAATACCGATTTCCGATTGTTATGAAAACTTGAAATCGACCCTAATTAATCGGCCATTCCAATTAATCGGTCAACCTCTAGTACCTACCATAGGAGGTCCCTCGGAGCCTACCATTGACTATGTACATACCCAGCGTGCGACAGAGCTGCAGGAGTTGTGACCCGTTTTTTGTGGTTATGTTGTGCCTAGGGGGGTATATGGGGGAGGGAATGCTGTCACCTACAGGCAGGTGTTTGTCCCCATGTGTGCTGAGGGTGTCAGATTCTTGTCCGGTTCTGGCATTTTTAGGTTGGCACAGACTAGTACATGTCCCATGTCCCTGAAATGATTGATTTCCCCCTCCAGGATGGAGAAGCTGTCTTCATTAAAGTATGGGGATTCTAGTAAGGGGATATAGGTAGCACACAGGAGGACATTTGTTTCTGTTAAGATAATTTGCTTTTGAATTTCTAGCCTAAATGTAAAATGTTCCTGTTTTGATTCATTTAAAAAAGTGAGGTAGGTCTGCTCTATACCAAATTAGCATACCCCCTGAGTCCCTTCCCTGTTTCACACCTGGTAGTTTGGTGGATGGGATGGGACTTCCAGCTATCTGTAACCTGGAGGGCAACCAGTGGGTCCGTCTCCTCTATACCATGTTTCTTGTAGGATGACAATGTCTGCATTTCCGATTTCTTTGGTGAAGTCCAGGTTCCTGCTCTTTAGGCCGAAGGCAGATGGCCTCAGGCCTTGGATATTCCAGGATGATATAGTGAAGGCTTTGTGTTTCATAAAGTGTCCAATGTTGTTGGTCGTGTGGTTTGGCCTCGGGACTGTAAGTGTGAGCAGGGCCTGCTAATGGCTACCGGCTAACTCTACCCAGATGTTGCCCCATTCATTCTCCCTCCATCCCGTTTTGCTTGCCTACTGTAGCTCCCTGTATTACTGCCTGGGCCGCATCCCAAACGGCACCCTATTCCCTATATAGTGCACTGCTTTTGACCGGGGCCCGAACTCTGGTGAAAAGTAGCGCAGTATATAGGGAATAGGGTGCCTTTTGGGACAGTCTTGCCTACTGCCTCTCCTCCAGTGTCAGTTCTGGTTTAAAAGGATCTAGCTTGTATGGAAGGAATGACGTCTAATGAAGATGGGATTTTACTGTCCTAAATATTTCCTGCACAGAGTCATATAATAACATCATATGGTTATTCCATTCATCCCTGTGCTGAAGCCAGTTATTATTTAAGTGTTTATTCATCTAGATTCTATGACAGGGTCCTTCCCCTCCAGTCTGTTGGAGTGCATTTCTTATGTGGAATTAAATAGAGAATGTTCACTACTGTGCTTTGTGTGCAGGACATTTTGGAAAGTTTGGGAAGTTAGGCTTGTTCATTATCTGAGAGAGAGGGAGAGTTGTTTTTGTTTGTTTGTTTCTACGAGATCATAATGTTTGTGTGTGGGTGTGTCTATGAGATTGTGTTTGTGTGTCAGTTAGTGTATTTGCAGGGAGTTGAGCTAATCAGCTAATGATTATGGGAGGATCCTGGTCCCAACAGAGAGGAGCTCTGTTAGAGGGGGAGGTGACAGAATGGAGGCAGGGGGTTGGCTCCAGGAGGGGACTCTGGGTCGGGCTTCAGGAGAGGGTTATAGAGGTTCCAGCTGGTTAAGCTAATGAACAGAGGTGTGTGTGTTTCAGTGAGCTTATGCTGGTGAAGTGTTCTTTTTGAGGAGTGAGGCAAGGGGTGTGTGTGTGTTTGTGTGTGTGTGTGTGTGTGTGTGTGTGAGCCAGCTGGCACAGAAAGACAGAGAAAGCTCTCGCAGCTTGATTCTGACTGCAACATGTGTGTGTTGTTTGGGAGCGGAGGGCTCATTAATGCGCTTGCAGCCTCGGGACCGTCAGTTTCCAGCTAATTAAGCCTAGCGCACAACACGTGGGCGACACCTGGAGCCAAGATGGCAGAGACAGAGCCACACTGAGCCATGCTTTCCTGGGTTGGGTCTGAAATTAGAGCCCTTTTCCTGGATGGGGAATAGGTTGCTGATTAGGGGGGGATGCGGTGGATGGTGTGATTCTTCTGTTGTAAGAGCCCAGCTCACTTGGGCCGTTGTTGTTCTGGAGGGAATTTGTTTCTCGTCATTATGTCTTAATAATGTGGTATTGTGTGTGTTGAAGATCACGTCAACATTGTCCTCGGTTTCTGTGATGTAACCACATTCTACATAATTGGTCTCCCTGAATGTGTTCTTGATACATATGTGTAACCTTTTAAAGTCATTGCTTCATCCTTCATATCCAAACTACAGATCATGATGCTGTTCTACTGTATTGACCCTTTTGTTACTGGAGCTGTTGAGACGACACAGAGAGACCAATTAGTGCTGATCTAGAATCAGTTTAGCCTTTTTTAGATCATAATGAATAACATCTGGACAGGGAGCACCTGATCCTAGGTCAGCACTCCTACTCTTGACGCTGTATGAATATGGGCCCAGAAACCATTTAGCCTCCGTCAGTCTTTCCATCATCAGATCAGGGTTGTGTATAACTGGTTAGACTAGGTGTGTCTGTGACTGTTGTTCATTGTAGATCTTCTCTCCCCTGCGTTGTGTTGGGGTAATGAGGCATTACACTGCTGGTTTATTTGTGAAGTGTGTGGGTTTGGGGAATGCGTGTGTGAACTGATGTTTGTGAGTTGTGGCTTTTGTGGTTAAGGTGTTTTTCCTCTAGTGTCAACATTTTTAGCTCATTGCGGAGTTACACACTAACATGCGAGCACACACACACACACACCCCCCCCCCCATTGGTGACCTTTGCTTTTCTTGGGATTGGAATTTGATCTAAATCACGGTGATGGTATACCGATACTGACAGGCAAGTGGAATACTGAGCACCTCAGAGAGTTAAACTGTCATCAGAGATCTAAGTCACTGGGCATCAGAGCGGAGCTGGGAGCAGACCCCACGGTGGAGCTGGGAGCAGACCCCGCGGTGGAGCTGGCAGCAGGGCCCCAATGCGAGCTAAGAGCAGGCCCCAGGACACAGCTGAGATCGACCTTAGTGGACCTTAAGGAAATGAACCGTAGAGTAATGTTGCTTAATACTCACAGAGTATGTTAGCTAGGTGAGTCGTATTCATTAGGCACCAAACGGATGAAAACGGACTGAAAGAGGAAAGGACTACCTGAATTTGTCCATTTAATAAGTGCTATTATTTTAGTTGTGCTACAATATGTCATAATGAATATGCCCCTGACCTTCTATGGGCTAACCAATGGTGGTGCAATGAAGCTAGCCTGTTTTCCTTCCTCATCAGCCTGCTGTTTTCTACATAACACACACTAGTCAGTGAGCGTATAACATGTGCTAGTGTACAGTCGTGGCCAACATTTTTGAGAATGACACAAATATTAATTTTCACAATGTCTGCTGCCTCAGTTTGTATGATGGCAATTGGCATATACTCCAGAATGTTATGAAGAGTGATCAGATGAATTGCAATTAATTACACAGTCCCTCTTTGCCATGCAAATGAACTCAATTTCCACTGCATTTCAGCCCAGCCACAAAAGGACCAGCTGACATTATGTCAGTGATTCTCTCGTTAACACAGGTGTGAGTGTTGACGAGGACCAGGCTGGAGATCACTCTGTCATGCTGATTGAGTTCGAATAACAGACTGGAAGCTTCAAAAGGAGGGTGATGCTTGGAATCATTGTTCTTCCTCTGTCACACATTGTTACCTGCAAGGAAACACGTGCCGTCATCATTGCTTTGCACAGAAAGGGCTTCACAGGCAAGGATATAGCTGCCAGTAAGATTGCACCTAAATCAACCATTTACCGGATAATCAAGAACTTGAAGGAGAGCGGTTCAATTGTTGTGCCGAAGGCTTCAGGGAGCACAAGAAAGTCCAGCAAATGCCAGGACCATCTCCTAAAGTTGATGCAGCTGCGGGATCGGGGCACCACCAGTACAGAGCTTGTTCAGGAATGGCAGCAGGCAGGTGTGAGTGCATCTGCACGCACAGTGAGGCGAAGACTTTTGGAGGATGGCCTGTTGTCAAGAAAGGCAGCAAAGAAGCCACTTCTCTCCAGGAAAAACATCAGGGACAGACTGATATTCTGCAAAAGGTACAGGGATTGGATTGCTGAGGACTGGGGTAAAGTCTATTTCTCTGATGAATCCCCTTTCTGATTGTTTGGGGCATCCGGAAAAAAACGTGCCCGGAGAAGACAAGGTGAGTGCTACCATCAGTCCTGTGTCATGCCAACAGTAAACCATTCATGTGACCATTCATGTGTGTGGTTGCTTCTCAGCCAAGGGAGTGGGCTCACTCACAATTTTGCCTAAGAACACAGCCATGAATAAAGAATGGTACCAAGACATCCTCTGAGAGCAACTTCTCCCAACCATCTAGGAACAGTTTGGTGATGAACAATGCCTTTTCCAGCATGATGGAGCACCTTGCCATAAGGAAAAAGTGATAACTAAGTGGCCCGGGGAACAAAACATCAATATTTTTGGTCCGTGGCAAGGAAACTCCCCAGACCTTAATCTCATTGAGAATTTGTGGTTAATCCTCAAGAGGCGGGTGGACAAACAAAAACCCACAAATGCTGTCATACTCCAAGCATTGATTATGCAAGAATGGGCTGCCATCAGTCAGGATGGCAGCCCAGTTAATTGACAGCATGCCAGGGCGGATTGCAGAGGTCTTGACAAAGAAGGGTCAACACTGCAAATATTGACTCTTTGCATCAACTTCATGTAATTGTCAATAAAAACCTTTGACACTTATGAAATGCTTGTAATTATACTTCAGTATTCCATAGTAACATCTGACAAAAATATCTTTGTGTCACTCTCAAAACATTTGGCCACGACTGTAATAATAACAGTCCTGTTGGTAAACTACCTACTAACATGGCAGGCCTGTGAAATTCAGAGCACCACAGCAGCCTGCAGCCTCCAGCCTCCAGCCCACACAATGATGATCCTTGGTTACTGACATCCCTAGTTAAATAAAAAATAAAAATAAAAATTGGACCTCAATTCTCCCCTACGTGAGGGGGGGAGGGTGTGTGTGTGTGTCTGAAGTGGTGAGTTGTCCAGACTCTCTCTCACATACACACACTGTAATGATTTATTTACCTTCTTCTGTGGTGCGGTGTTGCCATCTGTGTGTGTAACGCTGTTTGGGGGTTTAGTTTCAGCTCCACTCATCACGTAACTGTGGTGCGGTGTTGCCATCTGTGTGTGAAACGCTGTTTGGGGGTTTAGTTTCAGCTCCACTCATCACGTAGCTGTGGTGCGGTGTTGCCATCTGTGTGTGTAACGCTGTTTGGGGGTTTAGTTTCAGCTCCACTCATCACGTAGCTGTGGTGCGGTGTTGCCATCTGTGTGTGTAACGCTGTTTGGGGGTTTAGTTTCAGCTCCACTCATCACGTAGCTGTGGTGAGTGCCGCAGAGCTCCCAGATCCAAAGGTCTGTTTCCCTCAGCCTTATCTAAATAACAGTTGATGTAGTGGCTATTATTGGCCATTTTAGATGAATGTGATGCAGCTGATACAGTAGATATTACATTGCTGTTACTGGAGTTGGACGCCGGTGTGTAAGGACCTACCTACAATGTAGTAAAATGTATTCAATTGTGTTTTCCCCTCATCAATCTAAACGCAATACGCCATAATGACAAAGCAAAAACAGATTTTTATACATTTTTACAAATGTATAATATATATGTTTAAATATCACATTTGCATAAGTATTCAGACCCTTTACTCAGTGCTTTGTTGAAGCACCTTTGGCAGCAATTACAGCCTCGGGTCTTCTTGGGTGTGACACTACAAGCTCTGTCATATTGGATGGGAGCGTTGCTACACAGTTATTTTCAGGTCTCTCCAGAGATGTTTGATGGGGTTCAAGTCTGGGCTCTGGCTGGGCCACTCGAGGACATTGAGACTTGTCCCGAAGCCACTCCTGCGTTGTCTTGGCTGTGTGCTTAGCATTGTTGTCCAGTTGGAAGGTGAACCACAATCTGAGATCCTGAGCACTCTGGAGTAGCTTTTCATCAAGGATCTCTCTGTACTTTGCTCCGTTCATCTTTACCTCGATCCTGACTAGTCTCCCAGTCCGTGCCGCTGAAAAACATCCCCACACTGTAGGGATGGTCCCCGGTTTCCTCCAGATGTGACGCTTGGCATTCAGAATCTTGTTTCTCATGGTCTGAGAGTCTTTGGGTGCCTTTTGGCCAAGTCCAGCAGGCTGTCATGTGCCTTTTACTGAGGAGTGGCTTCCTTCTGGCCACTCTACCTTAAAGGCCTGAGTGGTGGAGTTCTGCAGTGATGGTTGTCCTTCTGGAAGATTCTCCCATCTCCACAGAGAAACTCTGGTGCTCTGTCAGAGTGACCATCGGGTTCTTGGTCACCTCCAAGACCAAGTCCCTTCTCCCCCGATTGCTCAGTGTGGCTGGGGGGCCAGCTCTAGGAAGAGTCTTGGTGGTTCCAAACTGCTTCCATTTAAGAATGATGGAGGCCACTGTGTTCTTGAGGACCTTCAATGCTGCAGAAATGTTTTTGTAGCCTTCCCCAGATCTGTGTATCGACACAATCCTGTCTCGGAGGTCTACGGACAATTCCTTCGACCTCATGGCTTGGTTTTTGCTCTGACATGCGCTGTCAACTGTGGGACCTTTAAATAGACAGGTGTGTGCCTTTCCAAATCATGTCCAATCAATTGAATCTACCACAGGTGGACTCCAAGTTGTAGAAACATCTCAAGGATGATCAATAGAAACGGGATGCACCTGAGATTAATTTCGAGGCTCATAGCAAAGGGTCTGAAAACTTATGTAAATAAGGTATTTCTAAAAACCCTGTTTTCGCGTCGTCATTATGGGATATTGTGTGCAGATTGAGGAGGACATTTTGGAATAAGGCCGTAATGTAACAATGTGGAAAAAGTAAATGGGTGTGAATACTTTCCACATCTGAATGAAAGGTGCGGGGGCCTGCCTTAATTGACATCGGCGCTCTGGGGAGCAGTTGTTGTTGGTTAACTGTCTTGCTCAAGGGCAGAACAACAGATTTTTGCCTTGCTGGCTCAGGGATTCGATCAAGCAACTTTCCGGTTACTGGCCCACAGCGAGCAGACTTGTAGTTGTTTTGTTTGAAACAGCCCTGCATCTCCGCCTTTAGACAATTACTGTTGTTTCCCCATTCCAGAAGACAGTCCATTTATAAATCAGAATCTGGTCAGGTGGGCATCATTTGAAAGCATGTTTTATTGCCAACATGGCTAGCTACAGTGCCTTGCGAAAGTATTCGGCCCCCTTGGACTTTGCGACCTTTTGCCACATTTCAGGCTTCAAACATAAAGATATAAAACTGTATTTTTTTGTGAAGAATCAACAACAAGTGGGACACAATCATGAAGTGGAACGACATTTATTGGATATTTCAAACTTTTTTAACAAATCAAAAACTGAAAAATTGGGCGTGCAAAATTATTCAGCCCCTTTACTTTCAATGCAGCAAACTCTCTCCAGAAGTTCAGTGAGGATCTCTGAATGATCCAATGTTGACCTAAATGACCAATGATGATAAATACAATCCACCTGTGTAATCAAGTCTCCGTATAAATGCACCTGCACTGTGATAGTCTCAGAGGTCCGTTAAAAGCGCAGAGAGCATCATGAAGAACAAGGAACACACCAGGCAGGTCCGAGATACTGTTGTGAAGAAGTTTAAAGCCGGATTTGGATACAAAAAGATTTCCCAAGCTTTAAACATCCCAAGGAGCACTGTGCAAGCGATAATATTGAAATGGAAGTAGTATCAGACCACTGCATATCTACCAAGACCTGGCCGTCCCTCTAAACTTCCAGCTCATACAAGGAGAAGACTGATCAGAGATGCAGCCAAGAGGCCCATGATCACTCTGGATGAACTGCAGAGATCTACAGCTGAGGTGGGAGACTCTGTCCATAGGACAACAATCAGTCGTATATTGCACAAATCTGGCCTTTATGGAAGAGTGGCAAGAAGAAAGCCATTTCTTAAAGATATCCATAAAAAGTGTTGTTTAAAGTTTGCCACAAGCCACCTGGGAGACACACCAAACATGTGGAAGAATGTACTCTGGTCAGATGAAACCAAAATTGAACTTTTTGGCAACAATGCAAAACGTTATGTTTGGCGTAAAAGCAACACAGCTGAACACACCATCCCCACTGTCAAACATGGTGGTGGCAGCATCATGGTTTGGGCCTGCTTTTCTTCAGCAGGGACAGGGAAGATGGTTAAAATTGATGGGAAGATGGATGGAGCCAAATACAGGACCATTCTGGAAGAAAACCTGATGGAGTCTGCAAAAGACCTGAGACTGGGACGGAGATTTGTCTTCCAACAAGACAATGATCCAAAACATAAAGCAAAATCTACAATGGAATGGTTCAAAAATAAACATATCCAGGTGTTAGAATGGCCAAGTCAAAGTCCAGACCTGAATCCAATCGAGAATCTGTGGAAAGAACTGAAAACTGCTGTTCACAAATGCTCTCCATCCAACCTCACTGAGCTCAAGCTGTTTTGCAAGGAGGAATGGGAAAAAATGTCAGTCTCTCGATGTGCAAAACTGATAGAGACATACCCCAAGCGACTTACAGCTGTAATCGCAGCAAAAGGTGGCGCTACAAAGTATTAACTTAAGGGGGCTGAATAATTTTGCACGCCCAATTTTTCAGTTTTTGATTTGTTAAAAAAGTTTGAAATATCCAATAAATCTCGTTCCACTTCATGATTGTGTCCCACTTGTTGTTGATTCTTCACAAAAAAATACAGTTTTATATCTTTATGTTTGAAGCCTGAAATGTGGCAAAAGGTTGCAAAGTTCAAGGGGGCCGAATACTTTCGCAAGGCACTGTAAGTTACTAAAAACACCGTTAGTCTTTCACAAGGCGAAGCAGATTGTAATTTTGGTGCGCGTAGAAGAGTTACGAGTGGTTTCTCCACCACATTTCTCGTCAGTGAGACAAACAGGCTCTGTTCAGGACAACCCAGGGTATGACGCCATCTGCTAACTGCACATCAACATAGTGATCATAAACGTTGACACTGTATATGACATGAGTTTTATGATAAGGAAAAGTGCACATCTGGATTAATGGGTGCTTGGCTTGCTTGTATGACATCAAAGCGGTATTTATTATAATCCACACTGTCTCATCTTTGAAAATACATTGAGTCCTCTTTATTTACAGGATTTCCCTCACTCAGACAACAAAACATTTGCATGTTTCCCAGTGGGATGAATGGGGGCAACTTCTTGTTGCGCGCTGTCTTCAAGTTCAGAACCGCTGTCAGTCAAAACAAGTACTGCGCTGTGAAGGAGAGACCTTGACCTCTGACCTCATGTATAGCATTTTACTGTACAGCCACTGCGTTCTAATTTAGGCGCTTGTCCATATCTGCTATTTTGAACCCGTATACGAGTACAAGTGTAAAGAGTTAAAGCCAAGACAAGAATCCCAGAATGCTTTATTCCAATGTACAGGAATGGAGGAAGAGATCGGAACAGAGGAGGGTGGTTTGTGAAATCTGGCTGACACATGGCGGGAAGGTCAACAACACCGTTAATTCCATCTCAATCCAACGCCAAATTACATCATCTCACGCTAATTGAGTTTCTGAAGACGAGGAGTACTGTGATAATTTGCGGTTCATCACTCCTAGAGCTGTGGAAAAGTCCCTTCTCACTTTCCCTCTCAAGTTGAGAGTTAGGGTAATTTAGCGTTCAAAGGATTCCGTCATAGTTGACGCCCTGATGGTGTCCTGGATCCTGGTAGTGTGGTTTCCATGCTGGAGATTGAGCTGTTTGTTGGTGTAGTTGGATTCAGGCTATTAATCACTGTGTCTGTCAGTGATCTGGTGAACGCCTGCCATGGGTCACCACTGTGGGGTCCGGGGAGTGATCGTGATACCCAGTGTATTAGAGTAGAGGAGTGGACACATCTCAGTGTAGTGTAGTGTAGGGCCTGCTTGGGGAGTGAATTAACACATATCCCACTGGGCACAGACGTCAGTTCAAAGTCTATTTTTTTATTTACATTTGCTTGAGTTGTCAACTAACCAGAATTCAACGTGAAATCAACAAAACATTTCACCATGACATTGGATTTAGGATAAAAGTTGAGTGAATTAATTTTTTTTGTAAATTTACTTATGTTTTGCAAATCCAATCAGTTTTCCACGTAGATTTGTTGTTGTTGAAATGACGTGTAAACAGCGATGATTCAACCCGTTTGTAGCCCATGCTGGTCTAATTGTGGAATAGAATTTAGAACGTACCCATTGTTACAACATAATGTTCATCCTGTAAAAACCAGTCAAATACCAGATGAAGTGGTACTGTAGAATAAAGCCTTACCCTCTATATTTATACATGACACACTATATCACAGGTGTCAAACTCATTCCACAGAGGGCTATGTGATTGCCCACCTACTCATTCAAGGGTTTTTCTTTATTTTGACTATTTTCTACATAGTGAAGACAACAAAACTATGAAATAAAACATATAGTAGTAACCAAAAAAGTGTTAAACATATCAAAATATATTTTAGATTCTTCAAAGTAGCCACCCTTTGCCTTGATGACAGCTTTGCACACTTGGCATTTTCTTAACCAGCTTCACCTGGAATGCTTTTCCAACAGTTTTGAAGGAGTGCCCACGTATGCTGAGCACGCAAATAGCCCTTACGCATCCTGGAGGTATGTTGGGTCATTGTCCTGTTGAAAAACAAATTATAGTCCCACTAAGCACAAACCAGATGGGATCAAATCAAATGTATTTGTCACATACACATGGTTAGCAGATGTTAATGCAAGTGTAGCGAAATGCTTGTGCTTCTAGTTCCGACCATGCAGTAATATCTAACAAGTAATTTAACCCCAACAATTTCACAACAACTACCTTCTACACCCAAGTGTAAAGGAATCAATAAGAATATGTACATAAAAATATATAAATGAGTGATGGCCGAACGGCATATGCAAGATGCAGTAGATGGTATAGAGTACAATATATACATATGAGATGAGTAATGTAGGGTATGAAAACATATAAAGTGGCATTGTTTAAAGTGGCTAGTGATACATGTATTACATAAAGATGGCAAGATGCAGTAGATGGTATAGAGTACAATATATACATATGAGATGAGTAATGTAGGGTATGTAAACATTATATAATATAAAGTGGCTAGTGATAAATTGATTACATACATTTTCCATTATTAAAGTGGCTAGTGTTGAGTCAGTATGTTGGCAGCAGCCACTCAATGTTAGTGGTGGCTGTTTAACAGTCTGATGGCCTTGAGATAGAAGCTGTCTTTCAGTCTCTCGGTCCCTGCTTTGATGCACCTGTACTGACCTCGCCTTCTGGATGATAGCGGGGTGAACAGGCAGTGGCTCGGGTGGTTGTTATCTTTGATGATCTTTTTGGCCTTCCTGTGACATCGGGTGGTGTAGGTGTCCTGGAGGGCAGGTAGTTTGCCCCGGTGATGCGTTGTGCAGACCTCACTACCCTCTGGAGAGCCTTATGGTTGTGGGCGGAACAGTTGCCCTACCAGGCGGTGATACAGCCCGACAGGATGCTCTCGATTGTGCATCTCTAAAAGTTTGTGAGTGTTTTTGGTGGCAAGACACATTTCTTCAGCCTCCTGAGGTTGAAGAGGCGCTGCTGCGCCTTCTTCACCACGCTGTCTGTGTGGGCGTATCGCTGCAGAATGCTGTGGTAGCCATGCTGTTTAAGTGTGCCTTGAACTCTAAATAAATCACAGACATGGTCACCAGCAAAGCACCATCACACCACCTCCTCCATGCTTCACGGTGGGAACCACACATACAGAGATCATCTGTTCACCTACTCTGTGTCTCATAAAGACATGGTGGTTGGAACCAAAAACTCACGTTTGGACTCAATAGACCAAAGGACAGATTTCCACTGCTCTAATGTCCATTGCTCGTGTTTCTTGGCCCAAGCAAGTCTCTTCTTATTGGTGTCCTTTAGTAGTGGTTTCTTTGCAGCAATTCGACCATGAAACCCTGATTCACACAGTCTCCTCTGAACAGTTGATGTTGAGATGTCTGTTACTGGAACTATGTGAAGCATTTATTTGGGCTGCAACCTGAAGTGCAGTTAACTGTAATGAACTTATCCTCTGCAGCAGAGGTAACTCTGGGTCTTCCTTTCCTGTGGCGGTCCTCATGAGAGACAGTTAACTGTAATGAACTTATCCTCTGTAGCAGAGGTAACTCTGGGTCTTCCTTTCCTGTGGCGGTCCTCATGAGAGACAGTTAACTGTAATGAACTTATCCTCTGTAGCAGAGGTAACTCTGGGTCTTCCTTTCCTGTGGTGGTCCTCATGAGAGACAGTTTCATCACAGCACTTCATGGTTTTTGCGACTGCACTTAAAGAAAATGTAAAACGTCTTTAAATGTTCCGTATTGACTGACCTTCATGTCTTAAAGTAATAATGGATTGTCCTTTCTCTGTGCTTAACTGCGCTGTTCTTGCCATTAATATGGACTTGGTCTTTTACCAAATAGGGTTATCTTTTGTATACCACCCCTACCTTGTCACAATCCAACTGATTGGCTCAAACTCATTAAGATGTAAACAAATTCCACAACTGAACTGTTATTAAGGCACACCTGTTATTTGAAATGCATTCCAGATGACTACCTCATGAGGCTGGTTGAGAGAATTCCAAGAGTGTGCAAAGCTGTCATCAAGGCAAAGGGTGGCTCCTTTGAAGAATCTCCAATATAACATTTGTTTTTGGTTATTACATGATTCCATGTGTGTTATTTCATAGTTTTGATATCTCTCTCCAGTGGGTTCTGTCTTGGTGTTAGGTGATATCTCTCTCCAGTGGGCTCTGTCTTGGTGTAAGGTGATATCTCTCTCCAGTGGGCTCTGTCTTGGTGTTAGGTGATATCTCTCTCCAGTGGGCTCTGTCTTGGTGTAAGGTGATATCTCTCTCCAGTGGGCTCTGTCTTGATGTAAGGTGATATCTCTCTCCAGTGGGCTCTGTCTTGATGTAAGGTGATATCTCTCTCCAGTGGGCTCTGTCTTGGTGTAAGGTGATATCTCTCTCCAGTGGGCTCTGTCTTGGTGTAAGGTGATATATCTCTCTCCAGTGGGCTCTGTCTTTATGTTAGGTGATATCTCTCTCCAGTGGGCTCTGTCTTGGTGTAAGGTGATATCTCTCTCCAGTGGGCTCTGTCTTGATGTAAGGTGATATCTCTCTCCAGTGGGCTCTGTCTTGATGTAAGGTGATATCTCTCTCCAGTGGGCTCTGTCTTGATGTAAGGTGATATCTCTCTCCAGTGGGCTCTGTCTTGATGTTAGGTGATTTTCTGTTGCTGAGCTATTATGTCCAGTGTTCCCTGGAGAACTGTCCCAGAGGGAGAAGCCAGCCAGCTGGGGGTGTAGTGGGCCATGCTGTGTCCCCAGGCCCCAGGGTGACCACATCACAGTACTTCCTGGTCTCAGGCCAGACTCCTAGCTGACTGGATGGTTTGCCAACTACTGTGGGCACTCAGGCCCAATTAGCACCGTGGCGAAATAATCACAGCCTTCCTCCCCACTTCTGTGTGTTTTATATCACTTCACACTGCAGTTAAAGCGATTTGTAGGCCTGGGCAAATATGACAGAGACGTTGATCTCGCCAGCTCCACTGGGGCAAAGCTGTTGCCTTTTAGTCATTTAGCAGAAGCTCTTATCCAGTTACTGTAGTGACTTCATACTTTTACGTACTGGTCCCCTGTGGGATTCAAACCCACAACCCTGGAATTGCAAGCACCATGCTCTACCACCCATCCTCTACCACCCATCCTCTACCACCCATCCTCTACCACCCATGCTCTACCAACCATGCTACACCACCCATGCTCTACCAACCATGCTCTACCAACCATGCTCTACCACCCATATGCTCTACCAACCATGCTCTACCAACCATGCTCTACCACCCATGCTCTACCAACCATGCTCTACCAACCATGCTCTACCAACCATGCTCTACCAACCATATGCTCTACCACCCATATGCTCTACCAACCATGCTCTACCAACCATGCTCTACCAACCATGCTCTACCAACCATGCTCTACCACCCATGCTCTACCAACCATGCTCTACTACACGGATCAGTTAGTCCTAGACTCTTTCTCATGAGTCTTTCCTCGATTCCTCACATCCTCTCTTCTAGACTTTTTCTCAAAAGTTATTGGAGGAAAAGGTTAGAGGGAAGGGACCTTGGATCTTCTCCTCCAATGCGTTTTGAGAAGGAGGCGAGGAGAGAGGACGCAAGGAAAAATGAGTTTGGATAGAGCCCAGGGGAGTTGGGGAAGGAACAGCACTAGAGTTTGGACCTCCAGTGGAATGGTGTGGAGAAAGTCTAAAGTGGGTTTCATATCTCCTGCCAGAATCAAAATATAACCTGTGAGATTAGTGGTTTGTCCGTTTCCCACCATTCCCCTTGTGACCGCTTGGCTTCGCTTGGCTTCATCTCACAGGTGCAGGATGATTTGAGTATATGAAAATGTGTTTTTCCTAATCTTTCTCAAAGGCATTTATATCTGCTTCGCAGATGTGCTGACTGTAACATCCCCTCCTAATGTAGCTGCCCAAAATAAGCAAATAAAAACAAGTTCTCCGTCTCTGAGTCCGTCAGTCTTTGTTACTGACTCACCATGAGTCATCAGAGCAGAAGTCAGAAAGGCCTGTCTATCAGGCTCACTAATGGGTTTTGCACCCTGTGTGATTTCCTCCACAAACATCTCGTACCGTATTAGATTACCCTCTGCACCGTCAGACTTTATCAACACACCACGACCGGACGTTCCTAGCATCGACTGGGACGATATGTTCTTCTTGGCAGTGGTCGTGTGCAGGCCATTGTCACCTGACGCTTGTCCCGGAAACACATGGTTAAAACCGAAAGGCCAGTTGACCATAAAACGACGTCGGCAAAAACCCAAATTGGCTGCCCTTTAGCCAGGATTTCTAGACGTGGCTGTATGTCTGCGTCTGATGGAGGGACCTGCAGACACACAGAGCGACCTGGCCTCTGAGACTATTTCTGAAAGTTGCCTCATCTGCGTCAAGAGAAATCACGTGGCACCAATCGAAAGAGGGGGGTAACGCGTTAAGCATTCTATCCCACCAGTATAGGTTATCGGGGAGGGGGGGGGGTTTGGTTTGTGTATCTGGGAGGATGCATGTACTGAATGGCAAGAATTTACTCACAGTAACATGGACTTCTAGGCAATAAACAAAAGTCCTGATTTGGAATCACCAATACTTGGCATTTTAGGGAACTCGCATAGGACTTGTTTATGTTTATTTACGTTCTGTAACGATCCTGGGTAAACAGATGAGGAAGAGGTGGATGATATCCTCCAGGAAATAAAAGAGTAGCAGGAGGAGGGTTTTGAAGACGAGTGCCAGCTACTGAAAGCCTACACCTGTGGGAAAGCCATATCTCAGAGCGCCTGCTGCCGTTACGTTCAGCACGGAGGTAGTTGGACCACCTGTCCTCCATTTTCCTGTCTGTATTTTTAGCCACAGGTTTGTGGACAAACCACAGGGCCTATACAGCCCCAGCCTGCACACTACACAATCAACAGACCTTATGACCTGCCCTGAATCTCTCCTTATTGAACAGTCTTATACTCAGCTGGTCCCTCCCGGGATTTTGTGTTAAACGCTCTACAACAAAGCTTTCTTAGTGTCCAACAAGCATTCTCTGCCCTTAACCTTGTCCTGAACACCTCCAAAACAAAGGTAATGTGGTTTGGTAATAAGAATGCCCCTCTCCCCACAGGTGTGATTACTGCCTCTGAGGGTTTAGAGCTTGAGGTAGTCACCTCATACAAGTACTTGGGAGTATGGCTAGACGGTACACTGTCCTTCTCTCAGCACATATCAAAGCTGCAGGCTAAAGTTAAATCTAGACTTGGTTTCCTCTATCGTAATCGCTCCTCTTTCACCCCAGCTGCCAAACTAACCCTGATTCAGATGACCATCCTACCCATGCTAGATTATGGAGATGTAATTTAGTTTGTCTGTTCAGTTCGCTGCAGCTGGCGACTGGAACGAGCTGCAACAAACACTCAAAATGGTCAGTTTTATCTCAATCTCTTCATTCAAAGACTCAATCATGGACAGTCTTACTGACAGTTGTGGCTGCTTTGTGTGATGTATTGTGGCCTCTACTTTCTTTCCTTTGTGCTGTTGTCTGGGACCAATAATGTTTGTACCATGTTTTGTCCTGCTGCCATGTTGCTGCCATGTTGTTGTCCTGTTGTGTTACTAACATGCTGTGTTGTCATGTGTTGATGCCTTGCTATGTTGTTGTCTTACGTCTCTCTTTATGTAGTGTTGTGGTATCTCTTGTCGTGATGTGTGTTTTGTCCTATATTTAAAAAACACATTTAATCCCGTCCCCCGTCCCCGCAGGAGGCCTTTTGTAAGCCTGCATTGTAAATAAGAATTTGTTCTTAACTGACTTGCCTAGTTAAATAAAGGTTAAATATCTCTCTCTATATAACTCTACCTCTTTGTCTCTCTCTCTCTCTCTCTCTCTCTCTCTCTCTCTCTCTCTCTCTCTGTGTACCTCTGTCTCTCTCTATAACTCTACCTCTGTGTCTCTCGCTCTCGCGCTATCTCGCTCTCTCTCTCTGTACCTTGCTCTCTCTGTACCTCGCTCTCGCTCTCTCTGTACCTCGCTCTCGCGCTCTCTGTACCTCGCTCTCTCTCTCTCTGTACCTCTCTCTCTCTCTCTCTCTCTCTCTCTGTACCTCGCTCGCTCGCTCTCTCTCTCTCTGTACCTAGCTCTCTCTCTCTCTCTGTACCTCGCTCTCTCTCTCTGTACCTCGCTCTCTCTCTCTCTGTACCTCGCTCTCTCTCTCTCTCTCTCTGTACCTCGCTCTCTCTCTCTCTGTACCTTGCTCTCTCTCTGTACCTTGCTCTCTCTCTGTACCTCGCTCTCTCTCTCTCTCTCTCTCTCTCTGTACCTCGCTCTCTCTCTCTCTGTACCTTGCTCTCTCTCTGTACCTTGCTCTCTCTCTGTACCTCGCTCTCTCTCTCTCTCTCTCTCTCTCTCTGTACCTAGCTCTCTCTCTCTCTCTGTACCTCGCTCTCTCTCTCTCTGTACCTCGCTCTCTCTCTCTCTGTACCTCGCTCTCTCTCTCTCTCTCTGTACCTCGCTCTCTCTCTCTGTACCTTGCTCTCTCTCTGTACCTTGCTCTCTCTCTGTACCTCGCTCTCTCTCTGTACCTCTCTCTAGTGTTGTTCCTGTTTTATTTTTCCACCAGGTTGAAGGAACCTGAAGGCCAGTGTTGTTCCTGTTTTAGTTTTCCACCAGGTTGAAGGAACCTGAAGGCCAGTGTTGTTCCTGTTTTATTTTTCCACCAGGTTGAAGGAACCTGAAGGCCAGTGTTGTTTCTTGCACGTTCTAAAACCAAACAGTCAGTGACGTCTTTGCGGCTGGCGCTGTAGTGGCCGTCAATCTCTCAAAGTCCCCTAGCGAAATGGAAACCAAACCAGCTGCCAATCATTCTCTGAAGAGACCTGTAATTGAAGATGGAAATTTTCCTTCCTAATTCCAAAACACACTCTGAGAGCAGAATAGTTTGTGTGTGCATAATGGAGCCTGACCAACGCAGGGTTTTATTTAGTCAGTGGTTTGGCACTGGTGTGAATGTGTGGTAATATCTGGGGCACATCTGCACTTGCTTCCCATAGACCGGTATAAAGGTGTTATATAATAGAAGGTTTTCTTCTTTCAGGATCACAACTATTTTTAAATGACAGATATAAAGTGTGTGTATGTGTGTGTATGGACAGTACCAGTCAAAAGTTTGGTCACACTTGTTTTTTCTTTATTTTTACTATTTCCTACATTGTAGAATAATAGTGAAGACATCTATGAAATAACACATATGGAATCATGTAGTAACCAAAAAAGTGTTAAACAAATGAAAATAGATTTTAGATTCTTCAAAGTAGCCACCCTTTGCCTTGATGACAGCTTTGCACACTCTTGGCATTCTCTCAACCAGTTTCATGAGGAATGCTTTTCCAATAGTCTTGAATATGTTCCCACAGCACTTGTTGGCTGCTTGTCCTTCACTCTGTAGTCCAACTCATCCCAAACCATTTCAATTGGGTTGAGGTTGGATGATTGTGGAGGTCAAGTCATCTGTTGCAGCACTTCATCACTCTCCTTTTTGGTCAAATAGTCCTTACACAGCCTGGAGGTGTGTTGGGTCATTGTCCTGTTGAAAAACACATTATATAGTCCCACTAAGCACAAACCAGATGGGATGGCGTCTCGCTGCATAATGCTGTGGTCGCCATGCTGGTTAAGTGTGCTTGGAATTCTAAATACAGTGCCTTGCGAAAGTATTCGGCCCCCTTGAACTTTGCGACCTTTTGCCACATTTCAGGCTTCAAACATAAAGATATAAAACTATTTTTTTGTGAAGAATCAACAACAAGTGGGACACAATCATGAAGTGGAACGACATTTATTGGATATTTCAAACTTTTTTAACAAATCAAAAACTGAAAAATTGGGCGTGCAAAATTATTCAGCCCCTTTACTTTCAGTGCAGCAAACTCTCTCCAGAAGTTCAGTGAGGATCTCTGAATCATCCAATGTTGACCTAAATGACTAATGATGATAAATACAATCCACCTGTGTGTAATCAAGTCTCCGTATAAATGCACCTGCACTGTGATAGTCTCAGAGGTCCGTTAAAAGCGCAGAGAGCATCATGAAGAACAAGG